>NC_133769.1:223309252-223360261 GCF_003597395.2 Chelonoidis abingdonii
GCCTTCTTAAAGAAGTTGAAGTTCCGCATGGTATCCTTGGGGTCTATTATCCCGTCCCTGGATCTGGGGGACTGGTTCGCTGCTCTCGATATGAAGGACGTGTACTTTCATGTATCAATCTACCCCCCTCACAGACGCTACCTGCGCTTTGTGGTACGGGACCGCCACTTCCAATTCACGGTCCTGCCCTTCGGCCTTTCCTCTGCCCCGCCTGTTTTCACAAAATGTATGGCAGTAGTGGCCGCTTTCCTCCGTCGGCAAGGCATATGTGTCTTCCCTTACCTGGATGACTGGCTTGTTCGCGGGTCTTCAGAGGCACAGGTCGCCGCGCACATAGCCATTATCAGGGAGCTGTTCGAAGCTTTGGGTCTCTTGCTCAATTTCGACAAGTCCATCCTCGTTCCAACTTAGAGGATAGAATTCATTGGGGCTGTCTTGGACTCCACGCTCGCGACAGCCTCGCTCCCGCCCAGCCAGTTCCAGGCAATAGTCTCCGCCATAGAGAGTCTACTTGCCTTCCCCACAACCTCGGCCCGAGTCTGTCTCAGCCTCCTCGGTCACATGGTGGCCTGCACCTTTGTCACCAAGAATGCCAAGCTCCGCCTTCGTCCCCTGCAAATCTGGTTAGCCTCCGTTTACCGCCCATGCAGGGACAGCATGGACGTCGTCGTCACACTCCCACAGAGCGTATTGCACTCCCTCCGCTGGTGGCAAGACCCCTCCCTGATGTGTGCCGGCATGCTGTTCCACCCCAGGCAACCGTCCATATCGGTGACAACGGATGCATCCTCTCTGGGCTGGGAGGCTCATATGGGGTCTCGTCAGACACAAGGCCTCTGGTCCGCTCAGGAGCTGCCGCTGCATATAAACATCCGGGAGCTCCAGGCGGTCCGCCTCACCTGTCAGGCCTTTCTTCATCACCTGCGAGGCCGTTGTGTCTTAGTGCTCACAGACAACACCACCGCGATGCACTATATAAACAAGCAGGGAGGGACCCACTCTCTCCTTCTCTGTCAGGAGGTGATCAGGCTATGGGAGTTTTGTATAGCCCACTCCATGGATCTGGTGGCCTCCTTCCTTCCAGGAGTCCAAAACTCTTTAGCGGACCACCTCAGTAGGTCCTTTCTAGCCCATGAGTGGTCCCTCCGCCTGGACATAGCCCATTCTCTCTTCCGGAGGTGGGGCTTTCCCCAGATCGACCTCTTCGCCTCACGCAGCAACAGGAAGTGCACCAAGTTCTGTTCCTTTTGCGGTCTCGCCCGGGGTTCGATCTCGGACGCCTTCCTCCTGTCCTGGTCGACCCACCTTCTATATGCCTTCCCACCTTTTCCGCTGGTACACAAAGTCCTGGTGAAGCTGCGCAGGGACAAGGTTAGAGTAGTTCTGATTGCCCCGGCATGGCCTCGCCAGCACTGGTTCACCACGCTGCTGGACCTATCAATAGCCAGCCCCGTTCTCCTGCCAATCCATCAGGACCTGATATCCCAGGACCACGGCCGGCTTCTCCATCCCGACCTCCAATCCCTCCACCTGACAGCGTGGTTCCTGGCTGGTTGAGCCGCTTAGAGCTGCGCTGCTCTACCCCGGTGCAGCAAGTTCTCCTGGGAAGCAGGAAGCCTGCAACCAGAGCTACCTACATGGCGAAGTGGAAGAGGTTCTCCTGCTGGTGTCAGACGCAACAAAGTAACACCTACCCAGGCATCTCCATCATTGATTTTGGAATACCTTATGGCACCCTCCAAACAGCAGGCCTCGCACTCTCAGTTTCCTCAGGCCTGGAGCACCTGTTCCCCACGTCCGCGCGCCCCACCCCTTACCTGGGGACCCTCAATCTGGTTCTCTCGCGCTATGGCCTCTTCGAACCTCGGCAACCTGCTGCTTCATCCTGTATCTATCATGGAAAGGTGCTTTCCTTGTGGCCATTACGTTGGCCAGGAGAGTTTCGGAGTTCGCGCTCTTGTGGTGGAACCCACCTTACGATATTCCCTCAGGGAACAAGGTCAGCTTTCAGCGCCCGCATCTGCCTTCCTTCGCAAGTGGTCTCCTCCCTTTCACCTTAACCAAAGACATATTCCTACCGTCTTTATCCTAAACCTCAAGCATTCCCGTAGAGAGCAGAGCCTACACTCTCTCGAATGGTTCATAGAGTGCTGGCGTTCTAAACATCGACCTCACCGAGCCTTCCGCAGAATGACCCAACTTTTTGGTTGCCGTGGCTTACAGTTGAAAAGGTCGACTCTTCTCTCCGCTCAAACAATCTCGTCCTGGGTTACGGCCTGCATTAGGACGTGCTATGATTTACTCTACCGTCTCATACGCGCGCTCTCTAGGCCGGTGACCGCACATTCCACCAGAGCTCAGGCCTCCTTGATTGCCTTCCGCTCGTGTTCCTACCAGCGACATTATTGCCGTGCAGCTACATGTCCCCGTGCACACTTCTCTGCCCATTCAGGGCCTTGGGCAACAGTCCAGGACAGATGCAGCCTTTGGTTTGGCTGTTTTGCATTCGGTAGTCTCCAACTCCGACCCCACCACCTAGTAAAGCTTGGGATTCACCATTGGAATGGATATGAGCAGACTCGAAAGAAGAAAAGACGGTTACTCACCTTTGTAACTGTTTGTTCTTCGAGATGTGTGGCTCATATCCATTCCACACCCCGCCCTCCTTCCCCACTGTCGGAGTAGCCGGCAAGAAGGAACTGAGGAGCGGCTCGGTCGGCAGGGGTAAACATGCGGTGCTGCAAAGGAACACCCCAGGGGGCACCTGCCGACCCGCCGGGTGTTGCTAGGGGAAAATTCTTCCGACGAACGTGCACGCGGCGCGCGCACACCTACTTGGAAAGGATATGAGCAACACATCTCGAAGAACAACAGTTACAAAGGTGAGTAACCGTCTTTTTCATAGTGTGATCTCTCTCTCCCTTGAGTGCATCTCCTTTCTATCCTGGATGCAGGACTGTGCCTCAAAGGTACATTTTGAAGAGTATGGGGAGTGAGAGAGGAAATGGATTTCAAGTTGCTTTTAGGAAGAAACTTGGACACTGTGCATGTTTCTAAAATAGCAGAGAGGATTTTCTTTTCTAGGGCTGGAAAAGTTGTGCTGCTGCTCTTGGGAAAACCCTGTTCTTCCATGTATTATATGCGTGGTCTATTGAGTTTTAGAGTATATCTTACCTCTTCCTGTCTCTACTCGAAGTATATACATCTTTTTTTAAAAAAAAATTCTTCTCAAACTGTAACTAGTGATACACAAATATTGGCAAAATAAAAATTGACCTGTATATTCATTCACCTCTTTGCATGAGAAAATACATATTCCCCCCGATCCTTTTTCATTTAATTACTGAATTTACTCCTTTGGATATTTGAAAAAGTTCTGTTTCCATTTTTAAAGTTGCCTTCTTGAAGATGTTTGCTTTCTACTATTTCCCAGTTGTGCCACATGCACTGTGTATGAGAGAGAGCAAGAGAGAACAAATGAGAAAGAGAAAGAGAGAGAGAGTATTTACAACTCATGGAACCATAAACTTGAGTTAGCCTGTACAACTAGCAGGTGTTTTCTAGTGGGTTGAGCAAAAGACTGAGAGTGAGGAAAAGCCAGTTTCAGTTCTTGGCCCTGGCACTATGTCTGAAGAATGGAGATAATAATTCTTCCCCACCTTTGGATCTATAGAAGTTTCCTCTCTGGGTTCTATGTGCTGTTGTTGTATCATGTTGGTCACTATAGCAGGCTTACTACGGAATCCTTAAACAGGGGCAAACAGATCCGGTATCAGAAAAAGGAACATACTATTATAAAACAAGAACAAAAATTAGAAAACAGCTGCATAGTACTGAAGCAACAGCTACACTTTAAACAAGAGAAGAAAAATGCATGCTGCTTGCAATTCATTTTCTTCTCTACAAAAAGGAGTCATTTTTATCTGAGTGTGTTTGTATTGTTTTCTTCTTTACCCTGTATACAGTTAAAATTGTGAATATTCATAGGACTGTCTCATTAGGAAGTCAAAGGGCACATAGAACTCCTAATTCAGCATAAATTGATAAGTAAGGCAGTATGATAGTGAAGGGGTTCTCCACCTTTTTCTTTCTGATTCCCCCCCGCCCCCATGCTATAAAAACCTCCACAGACCACCTGTGCTACAACAACTGTTTGTCTGCATATCCAATAGATTAAAACCCAGGGCTAGCATTAGGGGTTAGCAAGCAGGTCAATTGCTAAGCTGCTCAGGCTTTGGTTTTCAGTTCCATGCGACTTGGGCTTTGGCATTCTGCCCTGAACCGCAGTGAGTTTAATGCTGGCTCTGGTTTATTTTGGCTGAGCCCCTGAAACCTGCTTGTGGCCCCCATTGGGGCCCTGGACCCCTGGTTGAGAACTGCTGTAATATAGAGTATTTTATCTTGTTCTGTTGCTTCTGTATGTGTGTGTTAGAGATATATGGAGCTAATCATCAAATACGATGAAGCTGTCTGGGTTAGCATTATCTTACATGGGAGAATCCTGTGATCTTGTGAGTAGGTGAGGCTGTGGAAAATAGCTATCCCCCATGCTGTCCCTTCCATCTCCAGCTCACAGAATCTGAACTTCACAGGACACCTGCACGGTGATTTCTGTGGGATGGGATAGAGAATATGCCACAGAGACAGCACATGAGCATAAAGGGTATATTATCTTAAACTCTTTATTTACTTAGGAATTCTTAAGTTTACAAATCCCATTTTTAAAACATGTTATCTAACACTTTTTTAAAAGCCTGGTGTAGACAAGATAAGCTGTACTTAAATCTCAGGGTTAAAGCTTGACCAGCTAACATATGTAGTGTGCTCCATCTGTGTTAGTGTTTTAAAATATGTTAGCAAACATGTTTTGAAACTACACCTTCTACGCTTGCATGGTCAGGTCCTTGGCGAGTTGCACTGGGCTTGACTCCCCCTCCCGCCAGCCATCTCCGCCTGCACAGAAGCTTAGAGAAGAACAAATAACCCTTTCTTCTAACCTTCTTATATATTTTTTTTTCTTTTACTGGAACAAGGTGCATGTTATTCCCCTTCTGAATTAAAAAAGTTCTTCTTTTTCTCATTGGAAACTATTGGCAAAGTCACTAAATACCATAAATATATACCACAGGTCCATTTGCTGACATAAGTAATCTGTGAAAGTGTAGCTATAAATTGCCCAACTCCTGGAACCAGTTAAAATGACACAGGATACTGCCTGCCTGACTGGCTGCATACAAAAATCTTTGCCCAGAGCTTCCAGTTAGTTTTTGTCTCATTACAGTCACCAGAATAAAATGCTGCCCTACTTTTGCTTCCCACTCCCCAAATGGAGATGATCGAAAAAGTGGCTTCCTTCTGCCCGCAAACATTGTTTGCTGTTGCTGTATAACAGCCAAAATTCAGGAGAATCTGCAAAAGTAACAACCTTAATCCACTAGTCAAGATGGGGGATTGTATCCTGGAAAGCAGTGACGAAGAAAAAGACTTAGGGATTATAGTAGAAAATTAATTGAACATGTGCTTCCAGAATGATGCGATAGCTAAGAGGATGAAGTAGGAAGAGGCAGGGGTGGCTCCAGGCACCAGCACACCAAGCACGTGCCTGGGGTGGCATGCCATGGGGGGCGATCTGCCAGTCGCCGTGTGGGCGGCAGGCAGGTTGCCTTCGGCGGCATGCCTGTGGAGGGTCCTCTGGTCCCCCGGCTTTGGTGGACCTCCCGCAGGTTGCTGCTGAATCTGCGGGACTGGGGACCTCTCGCAGACAAGCTGCCGAAGGCAGCCTGTCTACCGTGCTTGGGACAGCAAAATACCTAGAGCCACCCTGGGAGGAGGGAAGTGCTATTAACAGTGTATATGGAATTAGTGAGATCATTGCTGGAATACGACGTCCAGCTCTTCTATCCACATTTCAAAAAGAATATTGAAAAAACATAAAGGGTTGAAAAAAGAATGATCTGAGGTCTGGAAGACATCTTCAAGAATGATAGGGTGAAGGATAGCTCGGTGGTTTGAGCATAGCCTGCTAAACCCAGGGTTATGAGCTCAATCCTTGAGGGGACCACTTAGGGATCTGGGGCAAAAATCAGTACTTTGTCCTGCTAGTGAAGGCAGGGGGCTGGACTCAATGACCTTGCAAGGTCCCTTCCAGTTCTAGGAGATAGATATATCTCCAATTATTAAGTCTGGAAAATATGCATTATAGTGAAAGACATAAGAAGATCAAACTATCTGGTTTAGCCTAGAGAAGGTTAAGATGGCTTGCTTACAATCTGCAAGTATGAATATGTGGAACCGTTTCTTTAATCTAGCACAAAAAGTGTAACGAGATCCAATAGCTGTAAGCTGATGCTAGGCATATCGCATTAGGCATAAGGAACATTTTTTTTTAACTGTGAGGGCATCTGTCTTTCTAAAACATATGCTATTGCTCAAACTGAATTTATGGACTTGATACATAAATTACTGGATAAATCCAATGGCCTGTGTTAAGCAGAAGAACAGATTAGGTCATCATTATGGTCCCTCCTGGCCACAAAAAAACTCTAAAAGTAAGAAAAAACATGTCCATGAATGGCTAATTGTGTCAGCAGCTGTGCCTGTGATCTTTCTAGCATCTGAACTGCAGTACAGAGTCAAGAAATGCATTTCTCTATCTTTTGATGTTCTTTTCTCTTTTCTTTGTGATTGTTCTCTGTTAGGGAGGAGATGAGACTGGATCAGACTTTATTAATGAAATAACTACCTTACACTAATACTACCTTTTTCCCCAATAAGGGCATATAAGGCCATAGGAGAGAATTTCCTTTTAATGATTCTGTACAAAACAAATAGTGTGGGAGGGAAATTAAGAGAATAAGGAGGATCCCTAAATGTTCTATTTTTTTTTCTTTTTTTAATTTGTGTTTTAACACATTTAATAAACAGAATGTCTTTTTGCCATGGATTGCAAAAAGCAAAATCTAGTTTCAATCAGCTGGTCAAAACTTTCCCATTTATGAAATTTCTACACAAAATATCATTAAAATTCTGAATTTCCAAAAGGGACAAAGTTTTTCCAAACTGTTCTGTACATTTTCAACAATATCTGCCAATAGCCAGAATTACTGTTAATGCTGTGGCAATAAGAAAAAGGGCAAAGTAAACATTATCACATCCTAACAAATATAATCCTCTGAATATGGCCTTGAATCTTGCTACTTTCTAGAGTATATGAGACTGTAATGATAGAATTAGTGAATAATTTACTAATAAAACACATCTGGTTGAAATTTCACTGAAATTTCGATATTTGAAAAGTTTTTATAAGCTCTACATCAGTGATTCTCAAACTGGGGCCACCGCTAGTGTAGGGAAAGGCCCCGGCAGACTGGGCCAGTTTGATTACCTGCCCTGTCTGCAGGTTTGGCTGATCGTGGTTCCTACTAGCAGCGGTTCGCCACTGCAGGCCAATGGGGGCTGCTGTAAGCAGCAGCCAGTAAGTCCCTCAGCCTGCGCCACTTCCAGCAACTCCCATTGGCCCAGAACAGTGATCTGCGGCCAGTGGGAGCTGAGATCGGCCAGACCTGCGAACGGGGCAGCGTGAGGGATAGCAGAGGGATTAATATTAGGAAGGGAGAGGAATTATTTAAGCTTAGTACCAATGCGGACACAAGAACAAATGGTTATAAACTGGACACTGGGAAGTTTAGACACGAAATTAGACAAAGGGTTCTAACCATTAGAGCAGTGAAGTTCTGGAACAGTCTTCCAAGGGGAGTAGTGGGGGCAAAAGACATATCTGGCTTTAAGACTAAGCTTGATAAGTTTATGGAAGGGATGGTATGATGGGATAGCCTAATTTTGGCAATTCATTTTGGCAATTGATCTTTGATTATCAGCAGGTGAGCAACACATCTCGAAGAACAACAGTTACAAAGGTGAGTAACCGTCTTTTCCTTAATACACAACCAGGATTCTCCTTTCCAGCCTGGGACCACCTCCCCAGATCAGACTTTGTTCTCCAGATGTGTTTCCTGGTGTTGGGGGGGAGGAGAGGGAGAGAGAGAGGCCAAATGATGATGTCACTTCCCCTCCTTTATAAGTTCCTCCAGCTTGCTTCAAAGATCTTTTGCTATGCAACAGTCTCCATTATGTACGTGCTCTCTCTGAGAGGTTTCTAATGTATACAATTCCCCGGGTAGTCCGTGTGAATGTGTATTCCCCATAATGGGCCATTATCCGTGTCTGGCTGCTCCATTGTTGTACCTGAAGGGCTGGTTGTGAGTGTTCCAACCTTACAACTTACTACAGTAACACACATAGTAAAACTTCATAACTTCCCATACAATTATAGCACGTACAATCTAACAAAAAATTAACGTTCGGCCGATAATACATCACAACGCGTACTTTGTATAAAACGTAATTATATCCATGGTAAATATGGGGATGCCAAGGTGTTGCTTTAGGGTACTGAGTGATACACCCCCGTGCACAGATCTCTCGATGATTAATGAGTATTGGTACATTACAAGCTGCTAGAAGAGACCCCACATGCTACTTTTTATGGATAATTACCATGAAGGTGGTGTATTAGATGGAGTGAGTTTGTGGGGTCTGAGACAGTTGTTGTTGATAAAGAAACAGTATGAAGCCTTTGCCAATTGTCACCAATGGGCCTTTATGTCTTAAAGCGTTTTTTTCTTTCTCTGTGGATAAGAGCAATTGAATTCAGCACCCCAGCACATTGGATTGCCTGCTTCCAAGACTGCAGGTCTTGCTTTAGATGGCACAAACTACTGTCATCTCTGGTTTGAACTACAGCCATTTTCATTCAATTAAGTTCTAGAAGCTTTAAGCTGCTGTATGCCTGTTGGACTCATGACTTCCCTCGTCATTAGTAAAATAAAAAGTAGGTATTGGGTCTTTTAGTTGAGATCATTCATGCTCCCCTAAAGAATGGTGGAATGGCTGCTACACTGGTATGAGTGCTTATTAGACCCTGTCACAGCTTCAGGGTAACTGCACTTTTAACCCTCTCCCCTCCATGGTCTGGTCCAGGAATGTCCATTCAAGTCTCACCCCCCCTAGCTATCACCTCTGCCAGATCTTCTACCAGATCTATTAATTATTCTTTTCAAAATGAAAGGATATCTCAAAGTCTGTTGTTGTTCATAATAATCAATTGTTCCAATAAAAGGATGACTGGAGAAAACTTGGTGTTGTAGAGGTTTTTTGTCCAGTTAATGTGAGGGAGTACACTATACATTTTTAAAATATGTGACTGGCTCACCCTGTTGGTATCAAATGGTATCTTTGGTTTAAACAACAAACTACAACCATTCAGCTCTACTTCTTTGCTAAAGTTCAAACTGCTTGAGACAGCCATTCAAATTTCAAGAAAGGTAATATTGTAGGTGTTTAAATTGATATGCATAATATTTATATAATTTGTATAGTGTTAAAGAAAAACCCAGTTTGATGGTAATCCTAAATGAAAAAAATTCTTCCTGCTCCTCCCAACTATCCACAGGTTTTATTTCGTCTCAATTTCCTGGTTGTGGTGTTATGTATAGTGATGGACCGACCTTACCAATTTTACTACTTCGTTCCACTAGTCACTGTCTGGTTTATGATCATCTATGCTACATTAGCTGTATGGCCTCAAATAGTCCAGAAGAAAGCAAACGGTAAAATAAATTTTGTTTGTTTCCTTTTACTGTAAAGGTGTTTGCATGATAATGTACGCAATTACACTGGCTATCAAGTTTTGTATATGATTGTGTTTGTCTTTATGTGGATATGTGAATAATGTAGAAGTAAATTCTGTAAATATGTTAAACCACTGTCCACCAAACTTGGAGAGAGAGTTTTCACTTGCTGTAGTTCTCAACAGAACACATCAAGTGTTTGGTGAACTGTATCCTTGCTTAAATTTGTTGGAATATGAATTATATTTCTGAGGTTTTGAAAATTGTTTGGTGAACACTGCAAGAAACAAACAGTTGCTGAATGCAAGCTAAAAACCTCACATGAACTTGCTCCTAGATTGCTATACCTGTGTTCATTGAACTCAGAGTTTTAATGTTATCTATGGTTTTCCCTTTTATTTAAAAAAACTCACTTTTTAAAAAGTAGAATGAAATTCAGAACTATATATTCCCAATCATTCTTCATTGTAGAACTTTGAGAGGGAATGTCATAGTGTATTTTCTACCTTACAAACTAAAGTTAGTATTATAGAAAAATACTTTGTCCACAGAAAACGGACAGCATGATCAACAGTATTGCAAACTTCTCCTAGTCTGTGCTGCCGATGAACTTCAACACTCTTCTAGAGGAACCAATTTTGTTATCTCTTACCTAGTAGGGGTCTCCTTGCTGCTACAGTGTATGACCCCTTTGCTGAGATTGTCAAGGTGGTGCTAAATGCATTATTTCTTGTAATGTGGATGTTTGTTCTTTAGAAAGTTGAAGTGACCAGCTTGTTTCAGATACTATAGCTCGGTGAACAGCTGTCATGTAATAACTGTTTTTGGAGATCATTTACCTCACCTAGATTAGAACCAGTGACCTGGAGAGTAAAGACTCTATATACTATCACAACATAGATCCCCATCCCATCGTCTTCGAGTAGTGTCACTATGGTGTCGCTCCACTGTAGATGTGTGTGCATCCCTACACTTCTGATCGGAGATCTTTGGTAGCAGCGTTCATTCAGCATGTACATGTGCTCTCTCCTCCTAATGCGTTGCCTTGAGGCTAATTAGCTCTGAATGGGCGAACCACTCTCAGTTCCTTCTCAACCATCCCTGGCTAGAGACAGAGCAATTAGGCCGTTCACGGATACTTTACTCTTTAGAAATTCGTTCTTAGCTAGTTTGTGTTTTTGTAATCTCACTTTTGTTGATATAACTGTGTAGTGTAGTTGTAGACAAGGCCAAAGAGGATGGCAGATACCTTACAGATATNCATAAAGGAGGGATTGACTCGGGGAGTCATTCCCAGTTTTGCTTTTGTGCCCCCGGCTGATCTCACCCAGGGGCACTCATAATAGCAGTAGATAGTACAGAGGGGGAGAGATAACCGTCATCTCATTGCCAGTTTACTCCGGCAGTAGACGGTACAGAACGACTGGTAACCATCTCTGCTATCATGTAAAAGCAAATGAATGGTGCTACGTAACGCTGGAGTATCGCCTCTGACCGTGGCATCCAGTACACATAAGGTGACTGTAAAAAAAGAAAAGCTGAACGGGCTCCATGGTTGCCGTGCTATGGCGTCTGCCAGGGCAATCCAGGGAAAAAAGGCACGAAAGGATTGTCTGCTGTTGTTATCCCAGAGGAAGGAATGACTGATGACATTTACCCAGAACCACCCGTGACAATGATTCAACCCAGAATTCCAAGGGTCAGGGGAGACTGCGGGAACTATGGGATAGCTATGGAATAGCTACCCACAATGCAACGCTACAGAAATTGACGCTAGCCTCGGACCATGGACGCACACCGCCGAATTACTGTGCCTAGTGTGGCCGCGTGACATCGAATTTATAATATGTTTTATAAAACCGTTTTAATGTAATTCGGTTATCCTGTAGTGTAGACTACCCTTACTTGTGCATATTCAGAGCATAAATGCTGGCTTCAGTTACAGATAATTAAAAAAACATTTTTACTTCTGTTAGTCTTGCATAGATAACACAGTTTAAATAGAAGAAGATGGATTCTGCTCTTTCCTCCGCACTGTCCATTTTGCTCAGATCCGTTCAGTTATAAGAGGGCAACCTCATTTATTAGTGATGATGCAGGAGAGGAAAAGAGCCCAGCTTGACTGTCAAATTGTAGGTTGAATTTTCATTTAGAAAATATGTATAGTTTTGTCAATTGGGCACATATTATATGAAAATCATTTAGAGACACTAAACGTGGAACCCTACAAAGCCAAATTTTACACTCATGTTTCAGAGCAAAACTATACTTTAAGGTATTTTGTGAGGTACGGAAAACTTATGTCTAAAGAACCTGCACAATATAAGTAGTAAACTTAGAAAAAACAGCTGTCTAGGACCCAGTCTTGCTCCTTTCTAAGTCAATAGGAACAGATATTCCTCCCAGTCTATTTCTTCTTTTTTTGTGTGCATATATGAATTAGAGTAAGGGGTCAAGGTGGCTATAAACATGATTTACATGTTTTTACATATACCTTAAAGTATCTCACCTCATTTATTGTACCCATGTATTATGGAGAAGACAGAACAAAAGCTATAGACTGGTGAATCATAGATATGGGGATAGAGAGGAATCTGGGGCTGAGGAAGATCAAATAAACACTTTGAAGATCATCTTTTAAAAAAAACAAATACAAATTCTATAACTATGACATTATGCCCTTTTATGGTGAAAGCATTTTTAAAAAAAAAACTGAAAATGTCAAGATTGCAGTCTGATAACTGAGAAGACTATATTAGTTTCCAATGAAATTTCACTCTTTTTACCATGAATACAATTTTATGCATCTGAAACCTTCCTTTAATTATTGTTCAAATAAATAAAATAGAAAGTGAAATTGCAAAATGTATAATTTCTATCCTGTGTAATAGGTGTTAATTGCACTCAATGATAGACAAAATATTGCAAGATGGTTTTTAACTTCATTAAGGTGTAATATGTCAAAAATGGTTTGTATGGAAAAATAAACTACCCTCCTTGTAAAAGAGGCAAAAATCTCATTTTTAAAAAAAGCAAAACAGTCACACAAAGGAGAAACATTACCCTTTCTTATAATGATTGCCACAATTACTGGGCAAACTGCACACCTGACCCTTCCTGATCTCACCAGGATCACCCCATCTAGGTTTGAAGCCTCAGACCATTGTTTGCCTTTCAGGGTGCAATCACATGATTCTCCCACTTGCAGACTGGGACCTGAGTATCAGTCCCTTCTTTATCAGCAGTGATTTACTTCAGAAGATCTGACTTATGTCCAGACCCTACAGTTCCATCCCTCTAGGGGAGGGATCAGCTACATTTGGCACGTGGTGTGCCAGGGTAAGCCCACTGGCTAGTTTGTTTACCTGCTGCGTCCACAGGTTCAGCCGATCGCAGCTCCCACTGGCTGCGGTTCGCCGTTCCAGGCCAATGGGGGTGGCAGGAAGTGGTGATCAAACAGCCTCATTAAAGCAAAGTGTTTATTTAGATCACATAATTTAAAAACAATAAAACAGACTGTATGCATATCTAGCTCCCCCCTCCAAGCCATACCATTCCTCGAATCTGAAAAAAGCCCTCTTGTTTAGATACTCTCTGCAAAGTCTTTGTGTCTGCCTATCTCCCTAGAGAGTTTCTGACAGCTAACTCCTCACCCTCACCATCACATCTTCCTCGCCCTGAAAAAGGCTTTTTAATCTTCAGTGTTGTTTTGATTTGTAGCCTTCCAGCTTTGACAAAATATGTCTTGCAACTTGCTAGATATTAGAAACAGGATTCTTGAAGCCAGCAGTTCATCCCATTGTCTTTCAAGTAAATGTTGGAGTGACCTCATCTAGAGCTACTATGTTGCTTTCTTGTTTAGTCTTCCCATAGCCCGCTATTAAGTTAGGTCAATACATTCATGTAGGAAATTGTAATAAGCTTTCCACACTTATATAGCAGCTTTACCACACTCAATAGGCCACTTACAATATTCATACCCATTTTTACATATCACTACTTACAGGCGGTCATGTATTCATTGATAACTCTAAATGAACATTCTGAACACTTTTTAAAACTTTTTTACTTTTTTAGGGAAGGCATAGTTTTTTGCAATCTGAAATTGGAGTATTTCCATTGCTGTCATTAACCTTCACAATGGGCCCAAATAAAGCATATTGTTCATCAATTGTGTGGAATACAGAAACTTTGTCTTCTTTTTTTCCAGCATAACACTTTCAGACTTATAGTCAGATAAATACTGAGGGCATTTTGCAATGTAATGGATTGAAAATGTTTCAGATCTTCAATTTACAGAGTTCTCATGCATTGAACCTCTATTCTGATAAAACTGTCTAAGTTCTGATGTTTGAGTTACATGTGACACATACTTTAGGAAAGCCATTGACTTTGTCAAAGAACGCCAAAACATTTTTTCACACTCATTGATAGAAACACTTCTGAATTAGTTTTCATTAGTGATATACCACTGACTGGATGTAGTTCAAAACCATACTTTTAGATATAAAAACAGAAAGTGGAAGTAAGAATATCAGGAAGCTCAAAATCAGACAGCTGCTAAACAAATCTCTTTCCAGACATTTTTCAGAGAGGTAGCCGTGTTAGTCTAACATGGCTACCACTCTGAAACCTATCACCATGTAAGGCACTGAATTTAGCCCTATGAAGTGGAGGGAGGGATAGCTCAGTGGCTTGAGTAGTGGCCTGCTAAACCCAAGGTTGTCAGCTCAATCCTTGAAGGGGCTATTTAGGTAATCTGGGGTAAAAATCTGTCTGGAGATTGGTCCTACTTTGAGCAGCAGGTTGGACTAGATGACCTCTTGAGGTCCTTTCCAACCCTGACATTCTATGAAATCCATCAACTTTTAGTCTAAGGTGCCACAAGTACTCTTCATTCTTTTTCCAGATATTCTTATTCATTGTGCTGTTTGCTAGATTTTTGTGTTTGAATTTTCTCTATACTAGCATTTATTTTCCTATCTCCAGACCATTGTGGGTTTTTTATCTGGAGATTATACTGCACTGTATTATAAGTACATTTGTTTCAGGTACATATGATATCTACCAATTTCTTAGGTATTTCTAAGGTACTTTTGGTACTTAAGCAATGATTTGCAGTGTGACCTTATTTTTCCCCCCTTATTTCTGCATGTTGGAGTGACATTGAGCTCTAATGCTGTTTATTTATCTGCTGGTATTCCCCATACCACTAATAAGTTGGAAGAGAGGATCGTCGTATTGAAAGTCTGAGAAATTAAAGTTACAGGTGTGAGAAAAGTCAAAGATAAGTTGGAGATCGAGTTTAATGGGAAAGTAAGAGATAGCAAGGACATGACCCAGGGTTATGTTACCATTACGTTTTAATGATGACTGTTTAAGCAAGGTTTTTAATGACCATTTTTTGAGAATTGTGAATGTTTTATTAAAATGCTATCTATAGTGATAGTATAGGAATGATATTGGTGCAGATGTTAATTTAAATATAATGTAAAGATAAGAAGTTGGTAGAAATATAATTATGGCAAAGGACAGTTTAATGTTAATTAGTATTATAATGCGGTATAAAAGGAGTAGTTTTGCTAAATTGCAAGTGAGCACCAATTAAGCTCTAATCAAAAGGGTACCATTACGTTTCAGGATTATAAGGCTGTACTTTACTCTGTTATCAGACTGATTACCCTTCAATACAGCATTTCATCTTTGAGGGTGAGTATAATCATAGTATTTGTGTAAATGGTGGTTGTTGCATGCCTGATTCCCTAATAAACCATTTTTCCTTTTAATAAAGTTTGGGTTTATCATTCAAAGTGTTGTCTAGTGTTCCTCTACTAAATACATTTTCTGTCACTGACCAGGAGGCTTGAACCTACAAGTAAATTGGGTTTTTATTGCACCCATATCTTTAACAATTTAATATGAATTGGAAACAATTCACCATAAAGTTACAAAGGTCAGGAGATTGAGCAATGTGAGAAACACTGCAAGGAGTACAAAGACTCTTCCTGCCCTGAGTCAACAGCAGGAAAGTTGAAGAAAGCTCTCCAGCCAGGGAAGCCTGGGAGATACTGGCAGCTGGGCTGAAAAATCTGAGAGGAGTTTTGTGTTATTTTGAATTAATCAAAAGAGACTGAATTTCACTTGGGGCCTACAGGGCCTGTATGAACCACAGGACTCAATAATTTGAACCCCAAGAGGGGACTGTTTGACCTATTGTTGAACTGAGTGAGTTTGCAAAGGGCCATGGCAAGGAAGAAAACAGAGGTAGAGTGCCAGAGAGTGCCCTCTGGCCACGAAGGACCACTCAGAAGGCAGGTCTGTGCCTCAGGACATTTTTAAAATGAAACATGATTTATTTTTCTGTTCAGAATGACTTTTTGTTTAGAAATTTCCTTTAATTTTAGCTTGATATATTAAATAAACATTAAATACTCAGAATCTAATGAAAATTTTCAATTCAAGTCAAATAAAATATACCAAGGTGAATCTATGAATGTTTCTGCTTGTTTTATCTACCTATATATATGCTGTATTTTAATTTCTAGAATCTCTGAAAGGAATTAAATGAGTTTAAAATATATAAACATGAGAACAATTTTTATATCCATAAAATGCTGCTTTTTTGTTTGAGCACTGAACATCAACAGGATCAAAAATTGTGAAGTGAATTTCTACTTTTCTATAGATGGAACAGGAAGAAACAGTTATATAACCTACAGGTTTGAATTTCTATGACCCATTCTTGTGCTTAGAAGTTGGTGTGAATGGCTAAACTGGTTCCTTTTAAAGGATTCTAAAGGACACTGCAGTATAGAGATGTTAATAGTCTGATTTTTTTACAGGTGTTCTACACGCTGATATGCATATATCAAAACCCAGACTGTGCTGCTTCATGTAGGTAGAACAATATCTTTTTTTAAGTTACACACAGTGTTTGTTTCTTGGACCTACTGTTTCAAACTTTCTAAAACAAAATAAGAAATAGGTTCTGAAATGGCATCTTATTGTCTCAGTAGCAATTTGTACCTTTTTTTTCCCAGTTATTAAAGGGGCTTTATAAACCACGAGGAAGAAACAAGCACAACCTGGAATACATAGAAGATAACAGACAAAGCAATGAACAGGTAAAAGCTAGGGTAAAGACTTGACTCCTATACCCAAATGTTTAGAAAAGCCCTGTAACAATGTATTCCGTGAATCCATGTGGGAAAGTATAACATAGTTCAGTTAATTAGCTTACTGATAACATGAACCAGTGTATTATCTATGCCTTCTTGTCATGAGGGGCAGAAGGACAGAGTAGTGAACACTAATGTCTTCAAAAAGTTACTATATTAATATCTCCACATTAGTTTCTGGAAATGGAGAGGAAGGAAACTTTCTCACTTATTACACTTTTTTCCCTTCTATTAATGCTAAGAATCTGAAATGTTTTCAAGCAGCTCCTGTCTTACAGTCTGCTTTAGGGAACTGGAATTTACTTACAATACTTATGCCAAAAGGATAATGAGGAGGTTTGCTGATTTAATGATAAAGAAAGAGCTGGACATTTTGCCTTTATTTCCAGAAGTATCCTTAGGGGTGGTGTAGGGAGGTGCCCTGGCTCCCCGCCGTGCGCGAGAGGGACGAGCCAGAACAGAGGCCTCAGTGGGCGGAGCCACCACCACTTGTCCCTGCCCCCCGGAATTCAAGGGGTAGGATAGGAAGTATAAAAGCCCGGCCTCAGCGCTCAGTTGGCTGCAGACTGCTGGAGAGGACAGACGCTGGTGCCCGAGCTCCCACTAGGCCCAGCCTACCCTGTGCTCACTACCTGGAGGAGTGCTGGCCTGAACTTCCCCATGCCCGGTACCCAGAGGAACGCTGGCCTGAGCTTCCCTGTGCCCGGTATCTGGAGGAGTGGCCTGAGCTTCCCCGTGCCCGGTATCCAGAGGAGCGGCCTGAGCTTTCCCGTGCCCGGTATCCGGAGCAGCGGCCTGAGCTTCCCTCCACCCGGTATCCTGAGGAACCCATGGTCTGGGACCCGCCGGACGACGCCGACGAAGGACAGGTACCTAGAGACCATTTGTTTGCTCAGCCCCTGCTGAAGGGCCTGAGCGCTGACTGCTTACTGCCCCGCCCTGCTTCAGGGTCGGGCTTACAGACTCTGTGCTTACCCGGTCCCTGCTGAAGGGCCGGGACTCTGCCTTGTTTAGAGACTATTTGTTTGCTCAGCTCCTGCTGAGAGGTCTAGGCTCTGGATGGACTGCTGCCTGTAGGGAGGCACCCTGGCTCCCCGCCATGCCTGAGAGGGACGAGCCCCAGCACTGGACCCTTACAGGTGGTTTGACTCATCTAATCATCCATGACTTTTATAGAGTATGCACAATTTGTGTCATATGATTTTAAAACCATCACTATTATAGCAATTCTTGGATGCTTTACTATTTCCAGAGCACAGTTGTATTAGTTCTGGTCAATCTGATCAAAAATAATTACTAACTCTGAAGCAGGAGTAATTAATTTGAGCATAGTCTATAGCATCACACTACCGTGTTGGTAATCTGATAGGAAATGATCTAAAATGTACATAACATTTTGGTAAGATTGTTTTCACTTCGCTGCCAGAAATGGTTTTGTAAAAATTGCAGTGCTTTAGCAGGTCCCACTTCCCCTTATTCATTCACCATTTTCACACGTATTAAGGATGAAGAATGGCGATAACCTTCCAACTTGGAAATTTATCTTTTAGCTCTCTTTTTAAACAGATTACAAGGCCAAAAGAGACCTTTGTGATCATCTAGGCCAAGCTCCTGCACAACACAAGCCAGAGGACTGCTCTAAATTAATTTCTGTTTGATCTAGAACACATCTTTTAAAAAAATATCCACTCTGGATTTTAATATTTCCACCACCCTTGGTAAATTGTGCCAGTGTTTAATTACTCTCACTGATAAAAGTTTGCACCTTATTTCTAGATAAATATGTCTGGTTTCAACTTCCAGCCATTAGATTTTATTATACCTTTGTCTATTAAATTGAAGAGCTCTCTGTATTTAAATTTCTATTCCTCATGTAGGTACTTAAAGACTGTGA
Organism: Chelonoidis abingdonii; assembly: GCF_003597395.2. Taxonomy (NCBI): domain Eukaryota; kingdom Metazoa; phylum Chordata; order Testudines; family Testudinidae; genus Chelonoidis; species Chelonoidis abingdonii. Next base: position 223,328,014 of record NC_133769.1, read on the forward strand.
TCAAGTTACAGGTTAACCTTCTCTTTGTTAAGATAAATAGGTAGATTCAAGGAGATCAAAGTACTATAAAGGCAGGTTTTCCAATCCTTCTGGCTATTCTCTGAACCCTCTCAAATTTTTCAACCTCCTTGAATTGTGGACAGCAGAACTAGACACAGTATTCCAGCAGTGGTCTCACCACTGCCAAATACAGAACTAATATGACCTCCCTACTTCTACTTGATATTCCCCTGTTTTATACATCCAAGGATTGCAATAAGCCATCTGGCCACAGCATCACACTGGGAGTTCATGTTCAACTGATTATCAACAATGACCCCAAGTCTTCTTCAGTCACAGCTTCTCAGGATAGAGTACCATTTCTTGTAATTATGGCCTACATTCTTTGCTCCTATAAGTCTGACTTTAAATTTGACTGTATTGAAATATATATTATTTGCTTGTGCTCAGTTTACCAAGCAATCCAGATAGCTCTGTATCAGTGATCTGACCTCTTCATTATTTACCATTCTCCCAATCTTTTGTGTCTCTGCAAATGTTATCAGTATTTATTTTGTGTGTTAAATTCAAAAGGGCTAAGTCCCAACCGCTGTGTGACCCCAGTAGATACATACCTGCTCGATAGGATCTACTAGAGATCTAACAGTTAGCCAGGTTTTCAAACCATTTAAGTATGTCATATTGATTTTGTATCATTTCTAGTTTTTTAATCAAAATATTATATAGTACTAATGTCTTGCAGAAGTCTCAATACAGTATATAATAGAATAAAAAAGTATTACAACTAAAAAAACCCTCAAAACAAAGTCTTTTCAAAATGAAAAAATAAAAAGCTATGTTCAGAACATTTTTAAGTGAGATATTTCAATACTGATAAAAAATGTTGTTTGTGGTGTATCCCCCACAACGTCTCAAATCAAATTCTGGTGAATGAGACTTAGCTGTTTACTCTTAACAAACAAACTCATTAAACAGGACTTTGCTGCAAACTCTGTTCCTGAGAAATGCATTGCACATCTGTAGTTTTCTGCTGGTTATCTTTGATTTATGGTAAGGTTTGGATAACGGATTTGTCTTTATTCTATAATTTGCATTTTTGATAACACAGTAAGTTCTTGTCAGGGATGGTCTAGGTATACACAATCCTGACTCAGCACAGGGGGTAGACTAGGTAACAACTTCTTGAGGTCCTTTCCAACCCTATATTTCTATAACTCTGGGTGACTAATTAGGCTGCATTTAGCTCATTGCAAGACCAGGGCCCAAGTTTTAAAAGCATCACCTTTGTCACCTTTGTCCAGTTTGTCCTCCTGTGTCCCTCCATAAACACAGGTCAACACCACTCCATTCTATTTTGTTGCGAGCGTGTTCTCTCCATTTCTGGCCAAAGAGTTTTGTCATGGGATCAGCCCAACATGTTTTCAGTCTGCCCAGCTGTCACTTGTGGTCTCTGGGGATCCAGTCACTGATGCAGGTTGTCCACCAATTGTCTTGCCTGAGGACTACATGACCTGCACATCTTCACTACCCCTGCCCCAGCCCTGATCCCTCTCCTTCCCTCTGAGCCCCTCAGTCCAACCCCAGAACACCCTCCTGCACCCCAAACTCCTATTCCCCAGCCCAACCCCAGAGTCCGCACCCCCTCCTGTATCCCAACTCCAATTTTGTGAGCATTCATGGCCCGCCATACAATTTCTATTCCCCAATGTGGCCCTCAGGCCAAAAGGTTTGCCCACCCCTCATCTATACCATGCCCCTAGGTGTTTTGTCACCAGTGGAGATTGAACTCTGGATGAAAAAGTATGTATGTGCTCAAATGCTAAAGTTAATAGATCGAGCTCTGTAGTAAATTCATAAACACCCATGGAGACCATACATTAGAGCTAGGGAACCATACTGTGAATTACATATAAATCAAAATATGCTTTTCTTTTTCTCTCTGTCTCTCTCAAAATGATACATTTTACATAAGTCACATAATTTTGAAGTGGGGTTTTGAGGAGGGAGGGATGAAGAGTTTGTATAGGTATTAGGGCATATTATCCCCTGTGATTGAGTATAAACATCATCATGGTTCTGAAAGGGTTAATATGGATATGAGAGGCCAATTATTCTGCCTGATTGCACCTGGTGTGTGGGTCATGATTAGCTGAAGACAAAATTTAAGAAAGGAAGGAGCTGAGTGATGACTATAATGGAGTGAAGTAGAGATTAGAAGCAGATTCCAGGGAGAAACTCTGTTGTCACTTTCTGGGACTAAAGAGTGGAAAGACAAGGCAGATCAAGGAGCTCTAGAGAGGCAGCAGCAAGGTTTCGGAAGGAGTACATATTGGCTACTGGTTATAGGGACCCTGGACTGGAACCCAGTGAGCTGGAGGAGCAGTAGAGAAGGTTGCCTGAGGCCTTGAGAAGGAGATAAGGATGACAGACAGCCCTGAGAAATTTGTACTGACTACTTAGCCCAGAATTGGAGGTGGCAGACTGGATGGAGATATCAGACATTTTTCTGTTGGATTGACTGTTGTCCGGGAAGGGATGGGACTAAATGTGACCAGACTGGAGAGCAGATTTGTGAGATGAGAGACCACTGGAGAAAAGGCTCGCTCTTCCAACCTATCATGACACTATAGTTACACTCAATTTTTAACACACTAGCTTGATCCAAACTAGTGCAAGTATATCTCCTCAAGCTGGGATTCACAACCCCAGCTGGAAGTGTAGAAATACCCTTATAAACTAATTAAGGATCATTAGCAGATTTCAGAGAAACTAAATGGTTTTTTTTTTTTGCCTCATTCTTCATCACAATGCTATTCAGAAGACAACTACCTGATCCCCAATTTGGTGGTAATAATGAGGCAGTCAGTGGCTGATATGTCAAGAGAAGATGTGTGGAATCAAACTGATAAACTGTAGTGTCTGATTTTGGTAATTTGTTATTGTCATCCAATAGTTCTGAAAGAACTTCAAATGATGTAGATGAACTGGCAAAAACTTTACCATAATGCAAAATTAGATACTATGGGGGAGATGGCAAAAGTAGCAATCTTAAAAACAAACAAACAAACAAACAAACAAAAAGACATTGTATTGGGGGATTTAGAGACCTTATTTTAATATCAGATAATGAAAAAATAACTAAGGATAAATCAAAGGAAACTCTGCTCCTCCCATCTACTAGAATGCTATGATTTTGACAAAAGCTAATGAATAAAAAGGGACTGGAAAATTTAATTTATCTGGACTTTCATAAAGCCCTTAACAAAACTCCTAATGAGATTATTAAGGAAACTAAGCAAGTGTATGGGAGAAGTAAAGTACTGCCATGTATTTAAACATGGATAACTGACAGAAAGCACAGTAGAGAAATGATCCATTTTCAACTTGGCAAAATGTCAAGAGTAAAGTGGCAACATTTTCAGAGGATACAAAATTATTTAGGTTAGTTAAGATACAGAAGACTGTGAGAAACCCAAAAGTACAAGGTAATGTATATTTGAAATATTGAAACAAAAATAGCTGGGTTCTAAACTAATTCTAATTCCTCAAAGGAAAAACATAGGTGTCAATATGAACAGAGCTATGAAAACGTGCTCAGGGCACCTTATTCTGAACTATATATTAGTGACCTGAGTTTGCGACAGGACACTAGACTAGGTGAACCATTGGTATGACATTTCCTATGGGCTAAAAGACTTTTTAATGTAACTTCAGTGACACCTGTGGAGTTATGCCCAAAGAGGACACAGCATGATAGTCCTGTGTGCTACTATAGCACTTCAGATTTAAAAATCTCCAAGAAAGAAAGAGATCATTAGTCAAAAATATTTTACTTCCAAGAGTAATTTGCAGTAGTACAAGGAATTACTTACTACCACATACCTATTTGTGGGTATCTCAACACTATATTTCTGGATGAGCTGCCTTCCCTTCCCCCCACTCCAGGACTTTTTGCCACATACTTTTGTGTCTTTATGAAATGGATGCATACTGGTGTGAATACAGAGTCAAAGTAAACACACACATATGCACAAACAAACAAACACACACACCTATCTTTTCTGAGCTAGTAAAAAATTGTGTGAAATGTACCATATGACTAATGGAAAAAGATAATATTTGTGTGCTTAATTTAACATGTGTTTGGACAGTTAATTGTTTGGACATGAAAATGTGCATGTTCAAAGAAGTGAAACTGACTCATGCAAACTTTTTATTCTAATTATAATGGTTATTCTTTGTTCCTAAGCACTCAAACCTAGTTTGCACAGACAAATAAAATCACTGAATCTGATTCCATGATAAAATACCAAATCAGACATTGACACATTTCATTACTATTTGAAGATAAAGAATTCTTGCTAGATACCAGCATAACATACTGTAGCCCACTTCCTCAATGTACGTGGGCAGTCTGAAACAAGCTGCTAACTCCTGGTGTCTAAATCTGTGACAATTTGTGAATGAATCATATTATACTCCTTAAAACCTGACAAAAGCAATGCTCCTTCTGCATCTGGTATGGAATATAATTTGCATATTGAGGTAGTGAAATGTTTGGTTATTCCTGAAGTTCAATTCACAAAGTCTCAATCATAAACTACCTTCTGAACTCACAAAAAGAAGTAAGGGGAGTATAAAAAGTGTCCCTAATCCCCAGCCAGGGCTACTCACATCCTAAATCACAGCATGGGGAAAAAGCAACTGTCACGGGGCTGCTACTCTCCTTCCTGCACAGGTGGGCAGAATGTAGGTGGGAAGGGGGAAGAGGTGGAGATGAAGAAAGAGGGTCCAAAGTGTGACTGAGGCATAATTAAGTCCCTGTTCTGCAACTTAATTCTGCCCTTTACCCGAGGGCAGATTGCAAGGTGTCAATCAAATCCTTTGTTGTGGAGTGCAAAAAGCCATGTGTATTCAATATCACTGAAATCCCATGATTATAACAGAATCAATACTTTATTAACTATTGATGAAATCTTAAAGTGCTATACTGCTTGAGTTTGGTGAACATGAATTCTTCTTCCTGATATGGAACCCACAGGAACCATGGGCAGATGAAGAGTGTATTTCCTCCTTAAGCTACTGTCATTTCCTATGTATCTTCTTGACTAAAATTATATCAAGAGCTGTATTTATTGGCATTACACCATGTGCTAGTAACATTATTCTGGGATTGACATGAAGGCATCTTGGCTCCCAACACCTGGCCAAAAGATTGAAAAGGCTTGAGTAAGCTTTAATGGTTAAAAAATCAGAACCAAGTATTGTTGCAGCTACTCCCTTTCAGTCATGAGAAAGGCTAAAGTAGTCCTTGAATCTTTTAGTGAAACATATTTTGGAAAATTAGACTAACTATGCACGCACTCTCTGTGGCTTGAAAGAATTCAATAATTCCTTCTGCTGCTTTAACTAGTAAATGTAGGAGATGCATAACGTTATCCAAAATGTTGACTACAAAATTCTGTCCTGTCTTTTTCAAGTGCACTGCAGTGGAAACTTCATCCTGCCCTTTTCTTTTCCCCTGAGTTTGCACACTTATACAAGAAATTGGCAGAATAGGTGCCTAGCAATCCACTGAGTGATTGGCAGAGTTCCAGGCTATTGCATTCAGCACGGTTCCACAAATTTATACTTTAAATGGCTTGAGTGATACATCTGGGTCAAGCTAAATTGTGTATTAGGAAAGTCACTTTTAAATTGTCAGGTAGAGAGATGCATCTTCTGCTCTTGCTCTTCCCTCCAGTAATTCTCTTCACCTGCCTTCCCCTCTCTCATGACAATATAAAGAAAATAAGATGTTCCAGGTTTTGACTGCAGATTCTCTTCACCCTTTGCCAGCCTCACTCTTTGATCTTCTGTACAAAAACTTAATTAATTTCTGATGTCTTCATTGATTCAAATAAAACACCAAGTTAATAATTAATTCGCAGTGCCACTCTTCACCGGTTCAGGGTTGGTGGTTTCTAATGGGTAACTATTAACTTCTTGAAGACAATGGGGACTGGCTCTTAAAACATATTGGTCCAAGAGGTACAAATGATATTGCAAAGCATCTCAGATATAATAATGCATTTCCTTCTTGCGATGGGATGTTCCAGACCTTCATGGCCCCCTGCTGTAGATTCTGCAGTGCCACACCCCAGGAAACCATTCTCTGAGAGGAAAAGAGCAGTTAATTTGGGATCCAGTGAGATCAAGACTCAGGAGGCCTAAATAAAAGAAGCCTCAGCAGGTAAGTTCCTTGCTGGAGCCAGAGGAGTACACAAGGATGTCCCCTAGGCTACATCCTGAAGAACCAGGTTGGGCCGGGTCCCACTGGCCACTATCAGTGGCAGGAGTCCAGAAGGAACCCTGCTGATTCAATTTCAAAGAGGAAATTGTAAAAGCATAAGAAACTACTTTTATTTATAATGGACCTGGCCAGAAGGCTGACTTTCAGAAATAGGCTGTCTTCTGCGGGGAGTGCTAGGAGACAAAAGAGAATGACATCACAGCTTCTGGACATCACTGCAAGGGGGTGCTCAAAAGGTAAGTGCAACCCACCACACTTTTCTGTTCTTATTTGGAATTTCCTTAATCCCATGTTTGTGTCCATCCATTTATTTTGAGATTTCTCCTTAAATTTTGTGCCATCAAATGTTCCAGCTGCATGGAGGCTAGGCAAAACTATGCTTTCATGTGTACAATTTTACTATATTAGATTGTATATTGTTTTTGTAAGCATGGTTACTGTTCACTGGACACAAAGGTTACTAAATACTTGATTTAGAGAATTAAACATTCTGAATATTTTTATAGTGTTTACTGATTTTAAAACTATTTTGTGAGATAAAAAGGAACAGAATTCAAATGGCTGTGATTTGTGGGGTCAAATTATTCTATATTACAGTATTAAGATAAATCTCAGTATTTCAAATTTCATCAAAATATTCAGCAAAAAATATTCAATGAGAGAAATCAGTTTGGTTTGTGAATGTTTTGCTGACCAAAATGGAGGATTTGGTTATAAGTAGTTTTATTCATAATATATAGTTCAATCTGCTATTGGTGGTAAAAATAGATCTGGGACTAGGGTTTTTGACTTCAAACGGGCTAACTTTACAGAGTTAAGAAAATTAGTCAGGGAAGTGGACTGGACTGCAGAACTTGGGGATCTAAATGCAGAGGAGGCCTGGGATCACTTTAAGTCTAAGCTGCAGAAACTATCGGAAGCCTGCATCCCAAGAAAGGGGAAAAAGACCACAGGCAGGAGATGTAGACCGGAGCTGGATGAGCAAGCATCTCAGAGAGGTGATTAAGAAAAGCAGAAAGCCTACAAGGAGTGGAGAAAGGTGGGATTAGCAAGGGAAGTACCTTAGTGAGGTCAGAACGTGTAGGGATAAAGTGAGGAAGGCTAAAAGTCGTGTAGAGTTGGACCTTGCAAAGGGAATTAAACACCAATAGTAAAAGATTCTATAGCCACATAAATAAGAAGAAGTAAAGAAAGAAGAAGTGGGACCACTAACACTGAGGATGGAATGGAGGTTAAGGATAACCTAGGCATGGCCAATACCTAAATAGTACTTTGCCCAGTCTTTAATAGGCTAATAGGAGCTTAGGGATGAGGGAAGGATGATATAATGGGAATGAGGATATGGAGGTAGATATTACCACATCTGAGGTAGAAGTCAAACTTGAACAGCTTGATGGACAAATTGAGGGGCCTGAAAATCTCCATCCGAGAATATAAAGGAATGACGCATGAAATTGCAAGCCCATTAGCTAGAATTTTAATGAATCGGTTAACTCAGGGTTGTACCGTACGACTGGAGAATTGCTAACGAGTTCCCATCTTCAGAAAGGGAAAAAAGTGACCGAGTAACTAGGCCGGTTAGTTTGACGTCTGTAGTAGTAAGGTCTTCGAAAAAATTTTGAAGGAGAAAGTAGTTAAGGACACTGAGGTCAATGGTAATTGGGACAAATACAGCACGGTTTTACTAGAGTAGATCGTGCAAACCAACCTGATCGCTGCTTCGAGAAGGTGACAGATTATTTAGACAAAGGGAATGCGGTAATCTAATTACCTCGATTTCAGTAAGGCGTTTGACACGGTTCCGCATGGAATTGTGTTAAACTGGAAAAATGGGAGTGAGAATATGAAAATTGAAAGGTGGATTAGAATTAGTTAAAGGGGAGACTCCAACGGGTCGTACTGAAGGTGAACTGTCAGGCTGGAAGGAGGTTACTAGTGGAGTTCCTCAAGGATCGGTTTTGGACCAATTTATTTAACCTTTTATTACTAACTTGGCACAAAGAGCGAAATGTGCTAATAAAGTTTTGCGGATGACACAAAGCTGGGGTGTAATTGCTATACACGGAGAAGACGTGGATACCATACAGGAAGATCTGGATGACCTTGTAAACTGGAGTAATAGTAAAGGATGAAATTTAATAGTGAAAAGTGCACACAGAGTCATTCCTTCCCTACCCTAGGGACTGTTTAGATAATAAGGTTAATTTTTTTTCGATCCATGTACAATATGGGGAGATGCTACTCAGCTTCGGACATCAGAGGAGGAGAAGACCTTAGCGAGTACTGCGTGAGATAACGGAGCAGGTCATGACTATTCCGCCAAATTGCGATATGGCCAAGTTACACAAAAGCAACAATGCGTATTTCGAGGGCTGCATCATCGGGAGCTATTTCCCAGCAAAGGACCAACCAGGTAGTGTCTTAAGTACCATATTATATAAAAGTTGCCGACGCTTGAACACCTTAACTTATCACCGGAATCACTCTGTTGCAGTTCGGTCTGCCATGTTTAAGAAAGGCACGAAGTCTAACACTGGAAAGAAGTCGCAGACGGGAGACTCATCTATTGGACCTATCCGAAGGTGAGAGGGATAACCTGCCTATGAAAGGAGAACTCAAGAGCAGCCTCTGGCGCTTGAGTTTCGCGGTGGTTAAGCCAATACCGCCACGCTAACGCTATAAGAGAGTAGATCTACCGCGCGATACTTGCAATGTCATATTAAAATACTATAGCACCCAGAGGATTTCTAACACGGCATGAGGAGGACGGAATATAAGCATATAGGTACGATAAAGATAAGAGCACCTAATAGACATATAGACAACAGGACATAAAACAGGATACCGTGCTGAAGAGAAGACTGCACAGGATAACTTAAACGCAAGAGAGTGAAGTTCTGACAGCCTCCGAGGGATAGTGGGGGCAAAAGACATATCTCTTTAGACGTAAGCTTGATAAGTTTATGGAAAGGGATGATATGATGGATTAGTTTATATTTGCAATGTCCTTGGATAATCAGCAGATAGGTCTGCTCCATGGTCTGGATGGGAGTTGGAGGGATGGATCGAGTACGCAGAGAATTCTTTCTGACTGCGGCCTGGGGAGCCTTGCCCACCATGCCAGGTTTTTAGCTTGATCACCATATTGGGGTTGGAAGGAAAGTTTTCCCCAGGGCAAGATGCTGATGCTCTGGAGGTTTTTCGCCTTCCCCTGCAGTGTGGGGCATGGGTCACTTGCTGGTGGATTCTCTGCTTGAGGTTTTCAAATCTCAGTTTGAAGACTTCAATAACTCGGACATAGGTTAGGGGTTTTTATAGAAGTGGATGGGTAGGGTTCTGGGGCCTGCTTTGTGCAGGAGATCAGACTAGATGATCATGTTGGTCCCTTCTGACCTATGAGTCTATGAGTCTATGAGACATAATGTGTCAGACTAAAGGTCCATCTAACCCATTATCCTGTCTTCTGACAGTGGCCAAAGCCAGGTGCTTCAGAACAGGTAATCATCAAGTGATCCATCCCCCATTCCCACCTAGGGAACCACCTGTCACTGCTCCCTCCACAGGATACTCTCCAGACTGCTGTATTTGAATCCCAACACTTGACCCATGTGCTTTCAAATTTTCCTTGCTTTGAGTAGGGATCCAGCACTATCTCTTCCTTTGGTCTCTCTGGGTCACTGGAAGAATGAGGGCATCAGACTCCTGGACAACAACTGAAATAAGGCAGTGGAAAAATGCAGCTGAATGTTGAAATGATTCTATATTAATTATTTTGGGTTATTTGAACAAACAGAGTGCTGTGGTTTCAGGAATGTTGAATATTTCATTTGTATTAAAAATGTAGAAATGAAATGTTTCAACACTTCTAGATGTTTTAATTTTTTTAAATATATGTTTCATAGAAAATTTTGACTTTTCATCCTGTTTTAGAATGGAAAAAGAGTTGGAATTTCCCATTGGATGGACATTATAAATTTTGTTCAACTCTAACTTAGATTGACGGAGGATCTGCCATCTCCCTAGGTAAGTTGTTCCGAAAATTAATTACTTCACTGTTTAAAAAATTGCTCTTTATTTCTATTCTGAATTTTGTTTAGTCTCAGCTTTCAACCTCTGGATCTCATTATGCCTATTTCTGCTAGATTAAAGAGCAATTTACAATCAGAAATCTCTCTTCCATGTATGTATCTGCAGACTGTTATCAAGTCATCTTTTAACCATCCTTGAAGAAACTAAATATACTGATCTTTTTAAGTCTCTCACTATAGGTCAGGTTTTCCAGACCTTTCACTATTCTTGTAGCTCTTTTACTGAACCCTTTGCAGCTTCTCAACACCCTTTTTTGAAGTGCAGATACCCGACGTAGACACAGTATTCCAAGAATGATTCCATTAATGACTGATATAGAGGTAATAGGACCTCTTTACTCCTACTATATGTTCCTCTGCGTATATATCCAAGGTTTGCATTCATCCTTTTAGCTAGAGAATTGCAGTAGGAGCTCATATTCAATTAGTGATCTGCCATGACCTATAAGACCTTTTCATTGTCACTTCATTCCGGGATAAAGCTCTCCATCTTTCAAGTGTGAACTACATTTAGGGTGACTGGAAAATGGAATTTCCTTCCAATGAAAAATTACACGTTATTGAAAAAAAATCATTCCCCAAAAGGATGAAAGGTAAAAAATTGAAATTTGTCATTGAAAGGGAAATCCAGAAATATTCCATTTAGTGAGAACTGAAACAGAATTTTTTGGTTTGTCTGCTGCCAGCTTGGCAGGCAGGCTCCCTGACTTTTCAGTAACTGAGGAGCCTGGGAAGCTGGGCAGCCTGGGAGCTGGGAATTTGGGGAGCCCCAGGGAACACCAACTAAGGAGCAGGTGAAGTGGGATGCAAGGGTACTGGCTAGCTGGCAGCTCACCAGCTGGACAGCTGGCCAAACCAGGAACCCTGGGAGCAAGCCTGTCAGCTGGCTGGCTATCTGTTGAGATGGCAGGAAACTAAGAAAGGAGGGTGGGAGGGAACTATCTGGGTCTGATTTAAAATTTCAGTGGAATTGTTACATTTCCATAGAACCTTTTGATTCTGTCAAAGCAGTACTTTTCTGATGGGGAAACTGTCAAATTTTTTGACCAGATCTCCCTGTTGCATTTATTCCTAGATGTATGACGTTGTATATGGCTGTTAAAATGCATATTGTTCAAATAAGCCCAGCTTCTCTAGTGATCCAGTTCAATTTCTATAATTGACCTATCCCCATCAGTACTAACTGCTCCGCCAAGTTTTGAAAATTTTGCCAGGAATTATTTTATATTTTCTTCCAGAAGTTGAAAAGCATTGTGCCAAGAACAGACCCCTGATCAACCCAACTAGAAACACGTCCATGGGAGGATGGTTCCACGTTTACCATTGCTTTTTGAGATCTATCAGTTAATCAGTTTTTAATCCATTTAATATGGGCTTCATTGATTGTGGATAGTGCATCTTTTTTTAATTAGACTTATTCCCACATGACATTCTATCACCATTATCTCTATCAACCAAAGTATTTAATTTCAATAGATCCTTTTTTACAACTTCCATACTTACTGATGCACTAGGAAGTATTTCATTATCACTTTAAGATATGAATATATCATCCTGTACCTCTCCAAATTCAGAACATAAACAAAGATGATCTGAAGTTCTTGGGTTCCCTCTGAGAGAATTTTGTGTATTAATTTTTTCATTACTTTTCTTTTTTATTAGAGCAAGTTGGATTCCCCCACCCCCCCACATTTCAGCAGAAACTCCAGGGGGTAGGGAGGAGAAAATGTTGACAAATTTTTGATAAAACCAAAAAACAAATTTAGAAAATTCACGATTTCTCTCTCTGTTCTCTGTCAGCACAGCTTATTAATTAATGGTTAATGCTGACAGTGCCATTGGCATTGCACAAGACAGATGGGAACAGGCACTGTACATGTAAAACAGACAAAGAATATGAGATTCACTTGGGACAGCCAGATGAAGTTGTTAAATCTATTTTTGGTTCTTCTCTTGCAGGCATAATATCATTGTATTTCCATTAAGGACACAGCTGTCTTCTCCCTAGTAACTGAGACAAACTGTGTTTGAATCAAGGCTTATGCCAAAGAGTCTTCTGTTTTAAGTCCACACTATAAATATAATAGTTCTCGTAAAAGGAGAGGATGGAGATTTCTTCACTGGGACCTCAAGGATTCAACCTGCTCTTCCAGAAGAATGTGCAGGTGGCTATGTACACTGTAAAATCATAACCCTAATACAAATACATATGGGAGGGAAGGATTAGCCCTAAATGTAAACACAAAAAAGTTTCAGGAAGGTGGTGGTGGGGAAAAGTCATGTACAGTGCAAGCAGGATCATATCTGCACCTCTACTTGTAATGAGGATTTATGTTTCAATGGAAGTTTTCTCATTGACATCAGCCCAATATAGCTAAAGTTCTGTGTAATAAGGTGACTATCCCCTTTAAGGATTATGTTTAATGGATGAAGGCCTATGGAAAAACAAAGATAGGTGTTGGTAGAAAGAAAGATGGTCCTAGGGGAAACAGTTAATGCTGAGGAAGACCCAGGCTGCTGTTTTATGCTCCCCTCTTTCCCAGCCAACTGGCAAAAGCCCTGGGAAGGAAGGCACCATATATGTGACCTCCTCTCTCATAACATATGGGAACACCAGCAGGGAAAGGATGCTGGCTGACCTCTCCCTGCCCTGGAAAGGAAGGACTAAGTAAAGAGGAGTCAACTAGGAGAAGTTGTTTTAAGGCTGTGGCTGGTCTCAATCAGCGCAGCCCCAAGAAGGAGGGTTACCTGATATTGGAAGATCTACCGTGCTTACGCTTTACTCACAGCAAAAGCTTGATTAACTTCAGACTCTATGGAGACTTAACTTCCACTGGGAGAGATTGGCATATGAGGATAAAAATGCTGATGGCTAGAGCCAATCCAAATTTGTGATTTTTTTAAAACTGAAAATTATGTTTTTAAAAAAAATCAAATTTGTCATGAAAAGTTTTTAACATTATCAAAATTTTCAATTTTTCTCATCATTTTCTCTGATACTCTTCACCTAACTTTTACTGAAGTCAGTACAGAGGGTAGTTTGTACCAGAAATCCACCTTTTCTCACTATAAACCAGGCTTTTGGTAAACAAAACATTTTGAAAATGATTTTGATAAAAATTTTGATACAAATTTCTGTAAAAAAATTGTGGTAAATATAAAACCTGCAAAAGAGAAATAATGTGATTTTTTTTTCAAAATCATTGTTCCCCTTTTCCACTGTGATATTAGTGTGAGAAACAAACAGGATGCTTTTGTTTACTGAGTTATTCCACCCCTCAATATACCACATACACACTTGGTTACAAGTAGATTTGTATCATCTTTACCCCAATCACAAAGCTGAGTATATAACCATGCCTAGCAACTCAAATCAGTTTTATGAGCATGATACTTTAGTATTTACTCATCAATAATATTACTCATCTATAACCTCTCCTCAGACTGTAGCAAACCAACAACTAAAGGGTAGACCATATTAACCAATCCCTTAAACATTAGTGTTAGCGACAGACCATCTAGCCTAGATTTTTCATACAAATTATAGAGTTGTAGAAGATAACACATTAGTTTTGAGACATTTGATTTAAAACACATTTTTTCTTTGAAACCCTTTGATATATGGCATAAGTGTGCCTTGTCCTGTCACAGTTTTGGAACACAATATAACTATCCAGTCACGTACTATTACATGTGAGCATGCAGTTTCTGTAAACGTAGCCTACATCTTTTCCCATGAGACTACTCTTTTGTGCTCGCCTGGTATTACTGAGCATGCTCACTAATCTTGCCAAGCACAGAACAGACCATACTCTCACTTTTCCTGCAACTATGGACTTCTGACGGATACCCTCCTCATGGCAAGAGCTCCTCCATCACTTTCTGACAGGTGTCATTGGTTTTTTTTTAAAAAAAGGCCAGACAAAACAATTGGATGTCAAAGCAGGATATGCACTCAGAGTGCCTGTCTTGGTTCAATCCCCAGCACCACCATGATGATTACAAACCGTTTTCCTCTGCATGATCTTTAGCTGGAGGATCCAGAAATCTCCTTGCCTGTGCACAGGAATAGGGAACTGGTGGACATGGCCCACACAGTGCTAATCATGCATATAGTCACTTCCATAAATTCTACATGCATGGTTAATTACTTGCTGCTTATTTCATTTTTTACAGAACATTACATGTACAAATTGCTTGCTGAGGCATATATTTTTCACAAGTTTAGGTATGCAAAAGCCTAGATTTACAAAAAATAGATTGTTCTTTTTCCTCATTAAATAACTTCAGTCACACTTGGTCAGAAGTTCATATTAGCAAAATATGTGTTCTCTCGTTCAGTTGATAGGCATGGATATCAGAGACATTAAGCTTAAGTACATTTTGTGCAAAGCTATTGCTGAATAAGGATGTTTAATAGATTATGTCTTGGTAGTGTTGTAACCCACAACCTTTCCTGCTGTATGAAGTTAATGTGGTTATGTCTCTGGTGGTAATAAAGCTACATGGTGCCTATGTTATCTTGACAATACAGCTTTCATCTCTGCTGTCTAGAGGTCACAGCAAATGACATTTCAATTCATCAAATAAAAAAAATCCCTGCTCCTTAGGGCAGAGTCTATAGCCAGCAGGCTAGTATCTAATATGCAGTGGATAATAATCAAAATTAGTATAGGAGTTTGAAAAATTACAGATCATTTATAACTGTTAATTGTAGAGTTTTGTGCTTCTTTATTTTAATTACAAACATCTATATAAGAAGAACCATTTATTAACTTCATTCAATATCAATCCATGAACACACAGATTACATGCTTTTTGTTGTTAAATCTGGTTGAGCTAAGTAAGGAATATGTTCCAGTAGTGTGTCACTGAGAAAGAGGGGGTGGATGCCTCAAACATGGCATTCTTTTACTAGGGGAATCTTTTCTTCTTGCATTAAGCTGTTGCCTTGATCTGTCAAAACTACAAATACACTTTTGATATGTAGGGTGTAGACCAGCTACTATATAGATCCCTGAAGGCTTGTTCCCTGGTTCAGCTGGTAGGAATTAGGTAACCATTGTATGCTCTTAAATGTTTTTCAGCATTTTTAGAATGTCACTGCTCTAGTTTAGAGAGAAGCAACTCTATTTTATACTTTTTTTCAGCTATTGGAACTTGAATCAGTGAGTTGCTAAGAGCTCACAACTACTAATGAAATCTATGTATTCACCACCTAATAGATGAGGTCAATAGGCAAGTGCTTAAGTAATAATAACTATACATAGCTCTTATATAGCATTTTCCAGCTGTAGATTAGAAAATCTTTACATTTTACTCATCAGGAAATTGAGGCATTAAGAGGTGAAATGCCCTGCTCCAGATCACTTGTATGGCCAGTAGCTGAGCTGGGAATGAAACCAAGTTTTCCAGAGTCCCAGGCCAGCACCCTGTCCAATAGATCACATAGCTCCCCCTACCTTATACTATTATGTTCCCTTTCTTAATTTTTTTTAAGAGTCAAAATATAAAATTAAATATATATGCAGCAGATTTGCCTGACTAATAGCCAGATTGTGTTGCCCTTACTCACATTAAATATTTTACTCCGGGAGTCATCCCATTGATTATAAATGAGACACTTACAGGGTTATAAAATGTGACTTCTTTTGGGTAAGTTACTACCTAATGTGAGCAAGGGCTTGTCTTCATTTCAAACTTTACTTGAATAATAACTGGAAATTTGCCACTCAGTTGAGTCCTATCCACAGACACAAACTCTCAATTCAAGTGGGGTGGTGTTTAGAGCACCATTTGACTCCTTGTCAGGGGATATATGCTCAAGTTAGCACAATTTGTCAGCTCCTAATATGACTCCTGTACAGTGTGTCCACCTGAGTGCCACTAGTCTTCCACTGCATTCCCACAATTCACTCACATGCAACTAGGAAGTTCAGACAAATTCCCCCACAATTCACCAGAAAGAATTCATAGAACAGGTCAGGTTGTTGTACCACAAAGAACCATGGGATATGCCCTCAAAAGTCCTATCACCTCACAAAGATGAGTGCAGCACCAGTGTGGACAAAGCAGGTCTAGTGTTATTTTGCAGCATGGCTATTCTCACTGAAACTAGGCTAGCTCCAAAGAAGTAGCATGCTTGTAAATATTCAAGTTAACTGTGAAGTGAAAACAGACTCTGGCTCTAAATTAATGTTTTTCTTTATGCAAGCCTGTTTCACTCAAAATCATCTCCATAAATAACAGTGAATGCCAGAGAAGAAATGTTAATAGGTTTACATGACTAAAGCAATGTTTGTGGGAAACTGGAGTTCAGTAAATCTGCATTTTGTATTTCTAATGGTAAAACAATATACCCAATTATTTCATGATTCTAAAAACAGCATGTAAACATTTTGAAAAGAATATAAAAAAGGTAATTATTAGAACTGGGGAAATAATGCAAAACTTCCAGCAGGAATATGTCAGATATTTTAAATGAATTACAAGCCTGGATAAAATTATCTCTTTTGTGTTCACTTTCTCCAAACATTTGTGAAACTGAAATTAACTGGCACAAATATTCCCGGAAAACAAATATTAAATATTAAAATTCACACATGCAAGCATCTGCTAACACATCTAATAAGGGAGCAGATATAATACAATATAAATCATTAGACTAGTCTTAAGTAATAATCCTGGGTTGATTTTTGTTTTCAAATCTAAAGAGTAAAAAAAAAAAATAATTTTCAAACAAGTGTATTCAAAGAAGTTAAAATCCATTTGAAGATATTCTGTAAGCAGAAAATGCGGTTACATTCATTTAGGAATCACCCACTGAATCAATGGCAGAGCTCCCGTTCACTTCAATCAAGCACAATCAGGACCCAAACGCATTTTCCAGTCTTGGAAGAATGGTGCATTTGGAGTGTCCAGTTGAAATTATGGCTTTGGTTGCTATAGGTTGGTGCAATAGGGTTTGTTAGAATATAGATATGCAGTCCCTGCCTATAGAGGCCTATACTTTAAGAATTTAGGCGCATTTTTATTACTTAGCTAGTTACAGATGTATAAAACAAAAAGTCAAAATCACAGTCTGCCTGTGCATGGGCCTTCTCTCACTAGGATAGTCTGAGTTTTTTTTCTCAGGCTAAGACCTTTGGCTAGGCAGGAGGAGCAGCCATAAACTGGGAGGCGTACAGTGATGGTCACATCATCCTCACCTTTCAAACCAGTCACATTGAACTAAGGTGGTATTGGGCTGTTAGGAATACCATCCTGTCCTGATAGTGCCCATCACCACCAAATAAAGGAACAGATCTTAAGATAATTAAAGAAAACTTAGTTTGATAGCATCCTCTCTGGCAAGAAATCACTTATCAATGGTTTTGGTTGTGAAACATAAAGATAAAGATATTGTTTTATCTTTATAGCCCCTACTTTTCTATTGTTAATCTGTCTGGTTCTCTAATTGTTTCTGTCTGCTGTACAATTAATTTTGCAAGGTGTAAGTTAATTAGGGTTGTGGGATATAACTGATTAGAGAATTATGTTACAATATGTTGGGATTGGTTAGATAGATTTCAGTAAAATGATTAGTTAAGACAGTGTTTCCCAAACTTGGGACATCGCTTGTGCAGGGAAAGCCCCTGGTGGGCCAGGCCAGGTTGTTTACCTGCCGCAACCACAGGTTCAGCTGATCGCGGCTCCCAGTGGCCATGGTTCACCTGTCCAGGACAATGGGAACTGCTGGAAGTAGCAGCCAGTACATGCCTCGGCCCGCGCCGCTTCCAGGAGCTCCCATTGGCCTGGAGCGGCGAACCGCGAACAGTGGGAGCCGCGATCAGCTGAACCTGTGGATGCGGCAGGTAAACAACCAAGCCTGGCCCACCAGGGGCTTTCCCTACACAAGCGGCGTCCCAAGTTTGGGAAACACTAGGTTAAGGTATAGCTGAGGAAGTAGGTAGGTAAATTGGAATCATGCTTGCTGGAAATTAACCACAATAAAAATTGCATTGTCTGCACTTCTGGTCTTTTGCTGATTGCTGTCTGTGTGACAAGAACCAGGGAAGTGGGAGGGCGGAGGGAAAGCCCTCTAACAGGGTGAGCTAATCAAAGAGCACAGCACATCATGCTAAGCAGGGGGAAACGATTATCAAAATATTGTTTATAATAGGCAATACTTGAATTGAAGGTGGGAGTTGGAAAAATGGGGGTAAGAGTTGTAATTAAACTTCTAGTGGAGACCAGTCCCTTCTATGGATACTGCTGAACAATTGTGCCACAAATAACATTTTATCCTTGGCTACCAAAATCCACCAGAAGAGAACTTTTTTTTTGTTTGTTTTTTTATCTTTGGAATGCACCAAAATGCAGGTATTTATAACAAAAAAAAAATATATAAACCAGAGGAAGATATCACAGTAAAGGCTTTATCCATCTCCTTTTACAAATAATTTAGTTCAAACACTGACAAAAAGATTATTTCAGACAGTGGCAGGTGTTTGCCATTACCTCAAATGTATCAGATTAAGAGGTTCACTTCAAAAGAATTTTTTAAATGAAATTTATATTAGTTTTCCAAAAGATCAATATCAGTAAACAATATGACACAACTGGGTTTTGTTATATTCTGGGATCAAATATATATGCTTCATGGATTTGATAATTGTATACCAGCAGGAAATAAATACATAGTTTGCTACTATATGGTTATTTTACTGAAGTATGTAGGTTTTAAATAAGTTGTATGAAAAGTCTGATTTACCATACTGGCACAATAATTACAAGGTACCCTAAATAATATCTCTTATTATTTGTTTTCTATGTACTATGCCTTTTAAATAGAGAGGAGTCCTACTTCTGCAGCAGAGGAAGCTTCCATTTTCTTGGTGTATGGAAAAGAAATCATCCAAGATTTTGTCATTTTGACTCATTAATAGTTAAACATCTGATGATCTGGCCCTCTGAATTCTCTACCTCAGATACAAAGGTTCAAACGTTTTTCTAGCACTATTAATAAAAGCATTATGGCCCCCTATGCCTTTAACAATTTTTATACATTTGCTCCAATGTAAGACCTCTGGACACTTATGCACATGCTGAACTGTAAGCATGTGAATATCCCTATGAAGTCAGTGAGACTACTCACGTGCTTAATTTTGAGTGCATGTGTAAGCATCTGCAGGAACAGGGCCTAACACTTCATTCCAAATCTTAATTAGATGAGATTGTGAATAGATACCTTACATTTGTCTCTTTCTTTTAGCATGTCAATATTAATGTTCTAAAATTTTTCACTTTATCTTTAAGTTATTATATTTCTATTACATTATCCTGACTGTTAAATATTTTTCCTGCCTTGAATTTATGGATTCTCTTCCACCTCAGGACACAGGACATGCTTCAAATGCAGTTGCATTCTCATTATTATTGTCATCAGCATTAGTAACGGATTAACTATCATTCTCATCACAAAAATAAGTTCATTATCTGATAAGACAAAAATTTCTTCTGCTACATCAAGAGGTATTTAATTTGCCTTATTTATATTCTCAGTGGGCATCTCTCCCTTACTTGCTGGAGATAAGAATTATCCTTCCATAAGTAAATTGTCATTCTACTCGTTACTCCATTCTGATTGAGGTGTTTTTTTTTCTCCTTTGCAACAAGGGAACCTTATTTGTTTTTTGCCTTCCTTCACTTCATTGGTTTGTGACTTCTGAGATACAGTAGTTGTTCCATCCTTTAATATGTAAAAGAGATTCTTTTTTTATATGAACTTCATGTTTAGCAATAATTTAAATAGAAAAAAACTAATTCTATAATTATTTTTAAAAGAAACAGAATAGTTAATTTAAATATATATTTATTTGCTGAAATTATTTAATACTGCACATGAGGTTCAGTGTCCATATTAGCTCCATAACAGCCCTCAGTTGTGAAATTCATGCTAATCATGACTTTAATGGAGCAAAGTTTTTGTATTTGTTCTTAGGTTTCATTGCAGAAGATGGGAAGGATTTTCTTGTTGTTCTTATTGATCTAACATTTGAAATCACTTCTATTAAAATTATTCCATTGAATCTAGTGCTAGCTTTTAATTAACTGACTTTTTGTTCATCCTTTTAAAATATATGGAGCACATTTAAAATATATTAGATCATATGTTTTCTTAGGAGACATGCTGTCCTGTTCTTTGGAGCTGGAAAAAACTGCAGACAACCATAGAAAGTGGTAATGATGGAAGAGGAGAAGGGCACATGTTACTCGACCATCACATACTGGGGTCCCATGCTGCTGCTAAAGTAACAAAGGAGGTTGTCAACAGGCCACTGAGGGAGGAATCAGGACTGCTGATCTTTACCTCATATTCCCCCTAGCATGAAAAAACAGTATACGATATTTTTGAAATGTGTATATATTACTTTTCAATTTGGACCACAGTCTCTGACTGTCCTGCTACTGCAGAGGGCAAGGGAAGCACATGCTGCACTATTTCAAAGTCAGGTGCTCCGCCAGTATGGTGCACTCTGTTTAACCCAGGCCCTGATTATCAAAGTCAGAAGAGTCCTATACATTTAGGCATACGAAGAGTAGAGGCAACATAACATTTATTTTCCTATCTTAAGAAATCATTCTGAATGTCTAATAATATGTTACATTAGCATCCAAATATGCTGGCTACTGTATATAGGGAGACAAAGTCCTTTCCTTGAGAAGACTGCAATTTAAAATGACCAAAAACAGAGGGGTGTGTGTGTGTGTGTGTGCGTGTGTGTGTGTGTGTGTGTGTTTATTTAGTTGTAATAAAAAACAGAAGCTCAGAGAATAAGTGTTATTGTCACAACTTGCTGCGGCAAAAAAGAGACATTTAAGACGGAAGGAGAGGAGAGTTGGAGGAAGATTCAAACCAAAGTGCTGATAGTGAACACTTCCAAACTTCGGAAAGATAAGATCCAGCTCCAAATGTTGCAGCTCAGGGCTATCTCTCAGAAGAAAAATGTGGAGAATGACAAGCAATAGGAGACATAGTAGGAACATTTATTTCCTCTGTACTTTGACTACAGTGAAGACAAAAACAGTGGTGGCAAAACCCATTGGAGCAGGGGTTATGTATGACCCAGGGCTTGAATCCAACTGTCGATTAGGAAGAATTAAGAACTATACTTAGCCACAGAAAATATCATGACAGATGACAAATCAGAAATTTGGTTGTTATTATATTTATCACTGATCCACCCACTGATTAAAAAAAAAAGTGTAAACTGAAGTGTGGAATAAGCCAGGTGAAAATAATGGTACTAATTGGATGTAAATCCATGCACAGTATGATCCAGAGTATGCCACTTTTATTCACATTGGTAGTACCATCTTTCTCAAATAGTCCTTGTGATGGATTAGTCTGCAATGCTCCCTCTTACCCAGTCAATTACAACAGAAGTGTTATTTTTTACAAATCTATTTATCTGGCTCCTTTGGGACTTGAGGATGGCCTGACATGACTTCTGATCTAGCCAGGAGGTGATCATCACTAATGACATCCAGCTGTCTTTGGCCCCTGCTGCATCACACAAACTATAACTTAAATCAGTAACAAACTCTTGGTGAGAGGATTTAATGGGGACCATTTTTCTTCTCTGGCCTATTTTTTAAGTCCCTTTGTCTGGAGGATTTCCTTGTGCTTTCATCTTCCAACAAATATCCTATTTCCATTATGGAAAATATCCAGTTGCAGTTAGCTTATGTGCTTTTTGCTAATCCATTTTCTGTGTGGGAATCCAGCATGCTTTCTCTATGCATATAGAAACCTCTTAACCTGGGGTAAAGCTCCTGGCAACCAGTCTTCAGAGAGAGGATAGGAAGAATAAGATCCAGCTCCTCCTGGCCCTTTAGTGTAAGATTTTCAGTCTCCATTTCTTAGTATGGAAAACATTTCCAGGAAGTCCTTTTAACCAGTATCATTCTGTTCCCTTTGATCATTCTGCATGAAAGTGCTGCTTGTTGTTTCCAGTTTGGTCATCCTGATTTCTGCTAGATTAGATCTACCACCCAGCCTCAGAATGCTTGTTGAGTTATCTGTTTTTAATTTGACATCACTTACGCAGCGTCTTTATGCTGCCTGCCTGCATTCTGAGAATTAACAGAGGTGGTATTCCTTGCCAAATGCTGCTCAGAGAGCCTACATCTGAGTTCTGAAAACGGTGTGTGCAATGGAGGAAGGGGGGAAAATAGACTGCTTTGGCATCCATTTGCTAGTCTTCTGATATTTCCCTATGTTTCGCATCTTGCTTCTGGGAGGGTTAAGCAGGGCCAGCACTTGCATTTAGGCAGCTTAGGCAATCGCCTAGGGCACCAGCATTATTAGGGGGCGGCATTTTGCCGGAGGGGGCGGCAGGTGGCTCCGGTGGAGCTGCCACAGTGGTGCCTGCGGAGGGTCCGCTGGTCCGTGGCTCCAGTGGAGCTGCCACAGTCATGCCTGCGGACGGTTGGCTGCTCATGCGGCTGCGGTGGACCTCCCGCAGGCACGACTGCAGCAGCTCCACCAGAGCCACGGGAGCAGCCGACTCTCCGCAGGCAGGACTGTGGAGCCAGGGGACCAGTGCGTGGGGCGGCGAAATGGCTGTGCGCCTAGGGCACTCAAACCCCTAGCGCCGGTCCTGGGGTTAAGAGACATGATAATAAGATCTGATGTCCAGTATTTATCATTTTCAAGGCAACTTTGTTCAGGTGCCTGAAAAATCCTCCAGTTATCATTGTTTGTATTACAGTATTTCCTAGGGGCCCAGCCATTGACCAGGATCCCTTTGTCTTAAGCACGGTCCAAAGATAGAACAAAAAGACAGTCCCTGACCCAAAGAGCATATCAAGCTGCTAGCAAGTCCCACCATCACAAGCTAAAACTTTTACTTACTACAGCAGTTTTCTTTTCTTAATGTTTTGTTAATCCACTGCACTGTGACATAATGCACAAAATGCAATAGCAAAGAAATCTCCAAAGAATAAACTAAACATCACGTGTCATCCTTAAGAGCCTAAATGCTGGAGTTGAGAGTGGCAGAAAGAAAGAAATATAAATGGATAGATAGATAGATGCTAAACAACCAGTGGGGCCCCTTGACGATCAAAATACAAAAGATGATCTTAAAGACGATAAAGTCATTGTGGAGAAACTAAATGGATTCTTTGCTTCAGTCTTCACGGCTGAGGATCTTAGGGATATTCCCAAACCTGAGCTGGCTTTTGTAGGTGACAAATCTGAGGAACTGTCACAGATTGAAGTGTCACTAGAGGAGGTTTTGGAATTAATTGATAAACTCCAACATTAACAAGTCACCGGGACCAGATGGCATTCACCAAGAGTTCTGAAAGAACTCAATATGAAAGTTGCGGAACTATTAACTAAGGTTTGTAACCTGTCCTTTAAATTGGCTTCGGTACCCAATGACTGGAAGTTAGCTAATGTAACGCCAATATTAAAAAGGGCTCTAGAGGTGATCCTGGCAATTACAGACGGTAATCTAACATCGTTACGGGCAAATTAGTCGAAACAATAGTTAAAATAAAATTGTCAGACACATAGAAAAACATAAACTGTTGAGCAATAGTCAACATGGGTTCTGTAACGGAAATCGTGTCTCACTAATCTTTAGAGTTCTTTGAAGGGGTCAACAAATATGTGGACAAGGGGGATCCAGTGGACATAGTGTACTTAGATTTCCAGAAAGCCTTTGACAAGTCCCTCACCAAAGGCTCTTACGTAAATTAAACTGTCATGGGAAAAAGGGAAGGCTTTCATGGACTGAGAACTGGTTAAAAGACAGGTAACAATGGTAGGAATTAATGGTAAATTCTCAGAATGGAGAGGGGTAACTAGGGTGTTCCCCAAGGGTCAGTCCTTAGAACCAATCCTATTCAACTTATTCATAAATGATCTGGAGAAAGAGGTAAACAGTGAGGTGGCAAAGGTTGCAGATGATACTAAACTACTCAAGATAGTTAAGACCAAAGCAGATTGTGAAGAAATTCAAAGATCTCACAAACTAAGTGATTGGGCAACAAATGGCAAATGAAATTTAATGTGGATAAATGTAAAGTGATGCACATTGGAAAAAATAACCCAACTATACATACAATATGATGGGGGCTAATTTACCACAACGAGTCAGGAAAAAATCTTGGCGTCATCGTGGATAGTTCTCTGAAGATGTCCACGCAGTGTGTGGAGGCGGTCAAAAAAACAAACAAGTAGGAATCATTAAAAGGGGATAGAGTATAAACTGAGAATATATTATTGCCCTTATATAAACATGGTACGCCGACATCTCGAATACTGTGTAAAGATGTGTCCCCACCACACAAAAAGATATTCTAGCACTAAAAGAGGTTCAGAAAGGGCAGCTAATGATTAGGGGGTTGGAGAGCGTCCCATATGAGGAAGATTAAAGAGGCTAGGACTCTTCAGCTTGGAAAAGAGGAGACTAAGGGGGATATGATAAAGGTCTATAAAATCATGAGTGATGTTAAGAAAAGTGGATAAGGAAAAGTTATTTACTTATTCCCATAATACAAGAACTAGGGATCACCAATGAAATTAATAGGCAGCAGGTTTAAAACAAATAAAAGGTTCTTCTTCACACAGTGCACAGTCAACTTGTGGAACTCCTTTCCTGAGGAGGTTGTGGAAGGCTGGACTATAACAATGTTTAAAAGGAAACTGGATAAATTCATGGTGACTAAGTCCATAAATGACTACTAGCAGGAGGTTAAAGAATAGTGTCCTAGCGCTCTGTTCATCAGCGGATGGAGAACGGATGGCAAGGAGAGAGATCACTTGATCGTTGCCTGTTAGCTTCACTCCCTCTGGGGCACCTGGCATTGGCCACTGTCGGTAGACAGATACTGGGCTAGATGGACCTTTGGTCTGACCCGGTACAGCCGTTCCTTTGTTCTTATGTTCTTATGATAGATAGTTTCTGCTTTAAAAGAAAACACACAGGAAAGGGTGAGAGTGACTGGAGTTTCATGGGGAGGGCAGGTAACAGGTGAATGTTTGGATCTTCTCTTTAAATGAGGGTGTTGTAAAAATTAGTATCCCCAAGTGATTGTTACACTTTCTCACACTTTAGGAGAAGAAAAAGACAAAAACACTGCAAATGTTATTGGAGGGAGCTACTTCTGGCATTATTTCCAAAAAATTCAGTCCGAACTCTAAAAATCATCTGAGTTCATCACCAGCCATAACTTTTGTATTGGATGGTATTTATAGCTACTTTGAGTTACTCATCAGAAAGTATAATCTGCATTTAGACATATTCCTATGGAAACAATCAACTATGCCTGTCAGTCAGAGTGACAACTCCACACTTACAGTTTAAGAGTCACACTGGGGAAGGAATTAGAAAAGGAATGAAATGTACTGTTCTGTGAGTGTGGGAGTGTTATAGTTTGACTGCTCAACTGTTAACCCACATAATTCTTTTCTAGCACATAAACTCTAGACTCAGCTGTTTTTAGTCTACTCATTTAAAAAAAAAAAAAAGCCATGAAATGTTGACTACAGTAACTTAGGACCTGATTTTAAAAGGGGCATCAAATCCGTTTCATGGGAATGAATAATTGTGTGGTCAGTGGAAGTTCCTTAGATATCTATCTACCTGATTTTGTGTGTGTGTGTGTACACAAACCACTACTGGACATCAGTTTCAGCTGCAAATCTGTGCCTCAAAAATTAAGCCACATCTGAAAAATAGGCCCAGAGAGTGAAATTTTCTTCACCTGCCTGAGTCTGAGCAATAAGGACTTATGTAGGTGATTTTTGTTTTCTTTTTGGCAAATTGGAGTGACACAATCCGCATGGGCACACACTCCCTGCAGCAGCGACCACAGCTAGAACAGTCTCTAATAGTTTCTCTATTGCACTTGCCTGGAGTTTTAATTCTGCAGGATCCATGTAATCATAGGGCTCAGGACCCACCCCAGCTCACCCACCACATATTTATTTGTGTCAGTCTGTGTAGGACAGACTCAAAGGCATCACCTTGAGAAAACATATGAGGTAGTGCCTGTGCACTGATGCCACAGAAAAGTCCCTCCTCCCCACATCGCAGCCTCACCAGAGAGTAAGAGAAGTATAGAGTTCCACAGAAAGTCTTGACATTTTAAACATGCAATCTTTCCTCACAATATTATTCACAAATATATGCTACTAGCCTACAAAGGGAAATGGAAAGTGAGAGCAATTGAAAATATCACCAAATATTCCCTACATAGAAAGTTTCTCAGCTATGGCCAAAGAGCATACAGTGCAGGTTGGATGGGCAGGGGAGGCATATATCACAGGGTAAGCAGGGAACTGTGCAGCTTGGAAAAACCCTGATCAGGAGAGAGAGAGATGACCAAGGAGAGGTGATGATTCTGGAGCCTGGAGCCTTGAGAGACCTAGGAGTGAGTTGCAGGTGCAGTTGCCCTGCATTGTAACAATGGTTAGTCATCAGTTTAAATCCATTTAAAAATTAAGAATAGTTTTACCCATAACTTTTTTTAATGACCTTCAAAGAAAATACATCCAGAGTCATTCACTCATTTAACCTTGAGAGTTAGGTAAGATTTTTGTTTCTAGGTAGATTATTATTTTCTTCCTTAAAGACAAGTGTTTTTGCTGAACTCATAGAAAAAACAAAGAAGCCTGTTTTGTGGATTTCCTAACTTTATTTTGCTGATTGGAATGAATTGTAACAATTCAGTTTTTCAATAGCAATTTATTTCTCTTCTTTGTTTCTTTTTCCTCTTCAGAGGCATTTGTGCATTGTTTTTTGGATATTGCTAAGGCTTTATTTTAGATATCTGCTTCTAGTTATAGTCTCCAAACAGATACAGATATGAAACGGCTTACATTTGATTGTTTCAATACTGCATTTACTAAACAAGTTGTACCCTTTGCAGCAAATACTTTGCATTCTTTACAATTATGGACTGCATGTCCCCTACTTTCAAGAAGTTTTACTTGGTTTATCACACCATAAGATCTTTTCCCCCTATTCTGTGCTGGCAGAAAATTATTCTTTAATGATTCAAATATTGACTTTTTTTTAAACAAGTGTCGGCAACAAGTCTGTTTTTCCCACACTCGGGTTATGCATATACAGCACACCATGCTATTTATATTTAAGTAGCTTTCAATAGTGAAATTGCATCTCCTTTTTATGACTATTCAGTCAGCTTTTGTTAACAGAGGTATTTGGTATTATGATTACTATCCAATTCTACACAGATAGCATGATTTCAGAGATTACAGATATGAATAGGTAGATCCAGAAAAGATAATCTACCTGAGCCTCCATTCCCAGTTGGGATCCAAACATTTTTAAGGTTCTGTTAAGTCCAGTTTTGTTTTGTTCTTCTTTTTACCACCTGTTAAGGAGTGTATTTTACCTTGCTCAAATCAGGAATTGTTGGAAACTTTACAAGAAATCCTTTTCCCACAAGATTTCTAGTCCTATTTTGTACCAAAAAGGTTTTAAATCAGTTCAGATTAGTACACCTTGTGCAGAGTTTATCCATATTGAAGTTCTCTCTAGAGATTTGCTCATTGCTAAGTAATAAGACGGGTTACTTGCCATCATCACAAGATAAACTGTCTCTCCAGAACAGAAACTGTTTCAAATGGTGCCAAGTGCAAACTCTGTGATATGCAGAGATGTTCAGTAGGCTCCAGAGGTGGTCGAATTATTTATTAATAATATATCCAGAAGATTTAACCCTATCTCCATTTGTAAATGATCTATAAGTAGGTTGTGACTTCTATCAATTTACGGTTTTCAGTTGTTTGTGCAATAGCATAGATAGACAAATAAATGAAGACTACTGATTTTTTCATGAAATGGTTCTGTCTGTGATTCACAATTCATGTCAGATGATTGGTAACCTGAGTCATATGATATTATCTTTCTTCAATAACTGTATCTCTAGGAGGCACTAAAAAGAGACTCATTAATGCCTTTTGCTCCCAAAATGAAAAAACAGTCTTTGAATTCTTAAGACACAGTACATTGTACAAAATTTTGCCCATGTTTGGCCTCTGGGCTTGATCAGAACATGCAGGTGAATAGGATTTAAGCAGCAGACTAAGACTTTGTTAAGTAGGGGGATGCACTGCATTTACATACACACACAGACACGCACACATACACACATATAGTCAGGTGGTGTTTCTGAACATTTAATGTGGTGTAGTGTAGGGTGGGATATCCACAAAGGGATTAGAAGAAACCCCCATGGAACCTCAGTCTGCAGAGACTCCTTACAGCAGTTTCCCAGTCATGTTCCAGGCTTATTTATCTCTGGGAGCTTGCCCTTTTAGCTTTCATCCACACTGGCTACAATATGCAACAGATTAGCCATTTGACATTCCTCCTGATATTAAAATTCTGTTCTTACTCCTTTTAAACTAAACTGTGCCTTCCCAATGCTGTGAGGGAGACAAAAAACCTTCCAGACCACCACTAATTTTGCCCAACTGGGAAAAACTGCTTCCTGATCTCAAATCAGGTAACCTGTCATACCCAGAGCATCCTAGGAAATGCAGTTTAATATACCTTAATTACACAGAGGAAGGATGGGGTAATAATATGGGCCCAAGACATGTAGGACAGCTGTAAATTGAGAAGAGGGCTGTGAGAGGTAATCCATTCTCTTAATCCTACTCCCTTTCCAGCTGGCCAGTGGGAGACAAGAAGCCTCTCCTCTCCCTGAAGCACATGTGTATTGGCATTTGGAGGGACAAGGAAGGACTTGGTTTATCTGGGCATGAGGCTTCCCCTTCCACTCTCAAGAGTATATTTCCCACTGAGAAGGGGGTGGGAATTTGTTGAACCTAGGCTATTGTAAGGTAGCAACTGAATGTACAACACGAACCTGATTTAATTTGCCTTTGTTATTGTCATAAGTTTAAAGGGACCAAGAACACTCTTGGCATCATGAGCCATACCACAGACAGCTAAATCAGCATAGCTACAATGGCTTCATTGAACCCACACCAACACATATCAATGAGTAACCGGCCCCAAATGATGAGATTGCTTAACCATTGTATTATTTTTTCTTTCCATCTCCCTTTTTCCATAGTGCATTTTCAGTGAAGCAATCTAAAGAGAACAAAAGATATATAGATTTATAGATATATATTTAATCAGTAAGGGGAAAGAATAGTTTGTGAGGCATTTGACAAAGAGATTTTGACCATTTTTAACTTAAGAGTTAAAGTAGCACATTATGAGGCA
This sequence comes from Chelonoidis abingdonii, assembly GCF_003597395.2. Classification (NCBI taxonomy): domain Eukaryota; kingdom Metazoa; phylum Chordata; order Testudines; family Testudinidae; genus Chelonoidis; species Chelonoidis abingdonii. The sequence continues at coordinate 223,357,659 of NC_133769.1, forward strand.
CTTAAAACAGTCTTTAAAATGGTTTAATAGGAACTTTGGAATTTTACACTTTTTTTTTCCTTGCCTACCAGTCATAAGAAAAATTGGCAGTATCTTTGCAAATTAAGGTGAATAAGATGGATGATATATTTCTTGCATTGTGATATTTTTTATAGCTAAGGATAATAATTGCCTCCAGCACCTAGATATACTCACTCAGGGCTGTATTTTCTTGTTGATGGCATATCCTTCAAGGCATCAAAATATGACTTGAGACTACATCCCTCTGTTTACAGATCATCCTGTAATAGTTTTGAAAAAGCTTCTTTCATTAGGGATATGAATAGTTGTTTAGATCAACTACCTTCATTAAATTCTAGGAAATTAAACATTGAAGTTGTTTGCATTCAAGCCTATACTAGCAACGTTCTCTCACCAACATTTTCCTGGAAATCAAATCTTAATGGTCATACCATTTTTCAGAATTATGCTAAAGATATGCCTCCCTGCAGAAAGATAAATGTTATTATAAGTGGCAAGGAAAGATCCATCCTGGTATAAAGTAGAAATTGCCTAAGGTAACTGTGACTGAGCGGTTCTTAATGGAAAAATGAAAATGGAGAACTTGATATCCTTCTGCAATTGCTATTGGATTTTTTTTTATTGAAGCTGTGAATCTGAAGATAAAGCTTACTATACATTTGTCCCCTGGGACACTTAAAAAAAATTCTACAGCTATGAAACAACAGAACTTTAAATTCATCAGTTGCACATACTCACTTGGTAAAAAAAAGTAACACACATAAATTTGATATTACACTTAGTAGAATGTAAATGAGCCACTCAGGTATTTACGGAAATATGGGGAAAACATTCTCTGTGACATTTCAAATATGCAAAAGCAAAATATATTGATTTTGAGAAGGGATCAGAATTACATATAATAATTTATATGATATGGTAAATGACTTCTTGTTTTAATGGCACCAGCATAGAACTTCTTAGTAGCACTGAAATGCTTGCTTCTGTTACTTACAGTGCTTCCTTTTGTTATGTTTTATTTACATTTGTAACGATGTTTGGACCCAATCTACTATCCATTGAAGTTAATGGCCAAGTTCTTGTTGACTTCAATGGATGTAAGATTAGATCTTTTAAGCATATAGGAATCCAATGTTCACATTGCTGCATGCATCTAAGAAATATGTTTCCATATATTTATAAGTATAGTAAGAGTTGCTATCTTAAAATACTCACAATCCACTCTTTATAGTTGTCTGTGTATGGAAAACAGTCAGCTGTTTAATATTTATGCCTGTATAACATCGTGTAGGAGTTTGATCTAGGAAGCTGACTGTTCTGTGAGGTAAGATCACAAGGGCATTGTTTTAGAGCTTCACTGAATGAGTAAAGCTTGAACTATTCATTATGAATGATTTGTCATGTTTGACTCTTCTATTTTGGAATTGTTGGCAAAACTAATAATACTTTCTTACAAAGCTTTATTCATAAAGCTTCAGTTAATAGTATCTGCAAATATATGTGACTCTTTGGGATGTTCATAAACTCACTGAAAGAAATGTTTCCTCTAGAATTCAAGACGTGGAATTTGCTAATGGAACTCTGACTGGTGACTTGATACATGCATGGTTTCAGTTCCCTGGCTGGATGACACAACACTGATAGTAGAAGCTGTGCCTGAAGAAACTGATGATGCTGAATTGCATTCTCACAGAGAGAGAGAGTGTTATAGGTTAAGAGCTATGGCAAGAGATAAGTCAGCCTTGGAAACTAGAGGATATGTTGTGATTTTTTTTGTCCTCTTTTGCACAAGTGAGAGCATTATGACTATTTACATAACTGGACTTGTGTGTGATGTAGCATATAAACCTCATATACCTAGGATACAGGGAATAGGAAGAGGCAGGAACTGGATAAACTGGCATCAATTGCACCTTTATTATAAAGTGGTTTGGCTTTTAGGCCACAGAAATCTTGTGAACAGAGAGATTGAAGTCTTTTCTAAAAGCCCGTAGTAAAGGCCCTTAAACTAAAAAAGTGGTTTCGCCAGGAGCACCAGATGCTCCATGTGAATAGGTTGATTTACTGACTCTTCCCCCCACCCCCGCACCCTTTCTCTAGAACAAACTAAGTGAAACAAGCCACCCCCTTAATTCCTTTTGCTTTCTTTGGAATTAGCTATAGAAAACCCTGAGGGACTTCTGCTGAACTGAGACTAAAGGGGAATAGTGCACTATTTGAAATAGCTAGGGGAGAGAATAAAGGAACAGAATTTCTTGAGGGAAACAGTCCATAATTCCTTCCCTGTGGTTGCAGCCCTTTACAATCCCAGATTTAAAAATAGCTGGCTTCCTGCTTGAGAGAATGCATAAACTAAATTAACTAGCTGGCTAGCAAATGTTATATTCATCATAGACTGGAGCACATATAAACTGACTGAGCTGGCTCCTATTCTTGGCACTCATAGACTCATAGACTCATAGGTCAGAAGGGACCAATATGATCATCTAGTCTGACCTCCTGCACAAAGCAGGCCACAGAACCCTACCCATTCACTTTTATAACAACTCCTAACCCATGACTGAGTTATTGAAGTCCTCAAA
>NC_133769.1:223362779-223376885 GCF_003597395.2 Chelonoidis abingdonii
CTTGCTGGTGGATTCTCTGCAGCTTGAGGTCTTCAAACCACAATTTTGAGGACTTCAATAACTCAGTCATGGGTTAGGGGTTGTTATAAAAGTGGATGGGTAGGGTTCTGTGGCCAGGAGTAGAAGATGATGTGCCTGGAGTTATACTGTGCTCTAGCTATCCTCAGCTGGTACACAGCCCCAAGGCTGTTCCAGGGCCAGCCCAGAGCTACTGGGAAAAGGTGGCAGCAACCAGCTACATTGTGGTGCACACCTCATCTGCTGAGTACAGTAGCAGAGAATCTGGTTTTCAGTCTTTTGTGTACAATTCCCATGGGCGTCGACTGCAGACCTGCAGTGAATCTGGAATGATATGTGCCCCAACTTTGTACATTTTCCCTCTGACCTTAATTAACAAGTTTTATAAGATGTGTTATAAAAGAATGAATCTGTTAATAAATAAAATTTTGAAAATGCTGCCCTCGCCAAGGAAAGAATTCATTACATTTTGCTTTATGAAAAGCTACATGGGCTAGCGGAGGAGAATTAAACTCAGGTTTGTTTGTAAAAGACATTTCATATACCAACTGTTCAACATGCAGGAACTTTCACTGTAAAAAAATCCTCCTAAGAGCAGCATTAGCTGTTAAGACAATTATTCTTCAGAAATGGAAATCTACTGCACAGTTAAAAAATATTGATCTCCTATAGTAGTCTAAATTGAGTTGGCCAGTTTAGAAAGTGGCTTTTTATGCAAATGGAAGACTTCCAGTATCAGAGGGCATTTCATCAGCACTTCTTGAAATTTATTAATATATTACTTTTGGCTATTCATTTCATGAGAAAACATAAGTTTCTTCAACTAAGTTGATCAGTCTTGTATAAACCCTGTCCTTTCTCATTTTATTTATGTTGTTTCTGTTGCTTTCTTTTTTGCATGTTGTTGATATTAGTTTTTATTACTGCTTATTTCAGTTTCAACTAAACTTAATTGATCTAAGGCTAGAGCACTGGACTGGGAGACTGGGTACTGGGGACCAGGGCTTTATCTTGGCTCTACCAGTGGCTTGTTGGGTGATGTTGGGCAAGTCACTTCACTGCTCTGTGCCTCAGTTTCCCAAGCCATAAAATGAGGAGGATAATTCCTCTTTTGTAAAATATTTTGAGATTTAATGCATAAGAACTAGGGATTATTATTAAGAATAAACTGAAATACACCAATGTTTGCATGAATTTGAATAAGTCGGGTTAAAATAACACCTATGTTCAAACAATGAAATGTTCATATGGACAAGCTGGTAGATTTACTTTAAAGCAATGGCTACCAAACTGTAGTCTATGATTCTCCTCCTGGAGCTTTGTACAAAGAAATGTTTTCAGGCCCAGGCACTGGGGAAATATAGAGTAGAAAGGAGAGGTAGTTAAAAATTAAATTAAATACAAATATTTTAATTAAAAGGTTTGAGAACTTTATTCAGATTAGCTAAAGTTTTTTTTAATTCCATTTATAATTACCATAATAATATAATTACCAGTCCTTCCTGTCAATATGCTTTGTGCAGGACCAGACTTTTCTGTTAGGACAAGCTGTGAAGCCAGCCACTAGGGATTATCCTGGGTACAGTATACTGTGGGATATTGTAATTGTCCTATTCCCTTTGAAGCCCCTGGCATAGAGGGTGTTAAGGGTGTTGGTGGGGGAATGACTATACTGAAGGACCCTACACAAATTGGAAGAATCTCAGCAGGAGAGATTGAGACAGACTCATGCTGGAATGCTCTGTAGTGCAGTAGCTAGGTCACTAGCCTACAGTATAGAAGATCAAAGTTCCAATCCCTTGTCCACATCACACAGAGCTTTCTTTGGCTGCCAGAACAGCCTATTGGGACTGTTGGTAGCAACATGAAAGTTAAAGCAGCCCTGAGGCCATTCTAACTACTGCAGGGAGCTGGGCAGATCCCCACCCAACCCCAGAATGTTTCCCACTAGGGTCTTATGTGAAACAAGCTCTGCTGGGCATGAGAATTGGGCCCATTCTCTATTAAACCTGTGATTTGATAATGGCCTATTTATAATCTAATTTTTCAGTGAAGTCAGACAGATTGACTAGTTTCAGAGTGGTAGCCATGTTAGTCTGTATCAGCAAAAACAATGAGGAGTCCTTGTGGCACCTTAGAGACTAACACATTTATTTGGGCACAAGCTTTTGTGGGCTATAAACCTCTTCATCAGACTCATGGAGTGAAAAATACAGTATGCAGGTATAAATACACAGCACTTGAAAAGATGGGAGTTGCCTTACCAAGTGGGGAGTCAGTGCTAATGAGGCCAGTTCAATTAGGGTGGATGTGGCTCATTTCCAAAACCCTTTCACAAGAAGGGGTGAGTATCAACAAAGGGGAAATTATTTTTTGTAATGACCCAGCCATTCCCAGGCTTTATTCAGGCCTATTTTGATGGTGTCAAGTCTGCAAATTAATTCCAGTTCTGCAGTTTCTCATTGAAGTCTGTTTTTGAAGGTTTTTGTTGAAGAATGGCCATTTTTAAATCTGTTATTGAGTGACCAGGGAGATTGAAGTACTCTCCTACTGGTTTTTGAATGTTACAATTCGTAATGTCTGATTTGTGTCCTTTTATTCTTTGGCATAGAGACTGTCTGGTTTGGCCAATGTACATGGTAGAGGGGCATTGCTGGCACATGATGACATATATCATATTGGTAGATGTGCAGGTGAACAAGCCTCTGATGCTGTGACTGATATGGCTATGAACAGATATGTCCCTTGAACAGATGTGCGGACAGAGTTGAAACGGGCTTTGTTGCAAGGATAGGTTCCTGGGTTAGTGTTTTTGTTGCGTGGTGTGTGGTTGCTAGTAAGTATTTGTTTCAGGTTGGGGGGCTATCCGTAAGCAAAGACTGGCCTGTCTCCCAAGTTCTGTGAGAGTGAGGGATCATCCTTCAGGATAGGTTATAGATGCACTGGAGAGGTTTTAGTTGGGGGCTGTAGGAGATGGCTAGTGGAGTATTTTCTTTGTTGGGCTTGTCCTCCCTGGGCACTCAATATCTTCTTACTGTATTTTTCACTCCATGAAAGCTTATGCCCAAACAAATTTGCAGATTGATTATGTAACCCAAAAGAGAATTTGGCTCTGGGGAGAGTGATGTACACATTATTAGTCCTTGAATCTATATATTTCCCCCTGCAGTAGTACGCCAGTTATGCTCTCTACACCATGAACTGCAAAAGGAGTAGCATAAAGCCATTAAGACAAATCTATTCTATGAGTGGGGTGACTTATAAGCCAGTTTCATCAGTTTTACATGTCCTTTTTGGCACTGCATAGTGAAACCTACATTGATCAGGAAGAATGTATTTAGATCTAAGAGTTGTGATCTGAGCATGCAGACTGCCAACTTGATGCAGAAAGTAGATCTTGGAAAAGGCTAGGTAATGGTTTATTAGTATTACATTGCAACATTTATTTTTGGCTTTTTTATTTTGTTCCTCTCCCTCCCCGCCCCCAGAAAATCTATCTTACAACTAGGCTTTTGTCGTTAGCTGACCACACAGGTCACATAAAGACAGCTGTTTAAAATGTTTACAGCTATTTGAGAACATGTGCATAATCAGTGGAGTATATAATTTAAATATTGTTAGAAGCAGAACAGTATTTTGTGGTCAACTTCTTTTATGGGATTTCTAGGACATTTTGTTAAAAAAGGCCCCTAGCCAATGTTTTATCAGGGCAGTAACAGACAATATATATTTCTTAGACTGCATCTAGAGCACCTAAAAGTGAAATTTATTACAGTGCAGGAAAGCTCTGCCCAAATGCTTTTAAAATTCTTTGTCACCAGTGGCTAATCACTCGTATTTTTTCCCCAAAAAAGATGATGAATCTAACATTTTGTAGCAGGTCACTGACTTTAGTTGCTGTAGCAGGGTGGTCCCCTGCTCCTGCCCTGAAGGGCTTGAAACAGCCCAGGAGAGGGCTGTGGATGGAGCAAGAAGCCTGGGCTGATTGGGGAAAGTAGGCTCAGCCGAGGCCATGCACCAATCAGGCCCAGCTTTCTCCTATAAGAGGCTGTGAGCCAGAAGCCCAAGCCTGTAGAGGGAGATGGGTGTGGCTGCAGGGACCTAGAGATAGGTTACCTTAGTGACACAGGGCTGCGGAAAGGCCGAGGAGCTGGGGAGCTCCAGGCTGGAAAGCCCCAGGCTGCAGCCTAGTATTGGGCTAAAACGTACTGGGGGTTGCAGAGGGCAGCCTAGGGGTAGGCAAAGGCAGCAGGTCCAAACCCAACCTTGCCAGTGATGAGTAGGCTGATACTGCAGTCTGCTCCAGGATGTGGGGGCTAGACAATGACTGGCAGTAGCCTGATACTGAGGCAAGGTGGGGATAGTAAGTGGGGTTTCCCTGGCAGAGGAGACCCTGAGAGAAAGGGGTTACTGTAAGGGGGCAGCACCCCAGGTAAAGGGGGCACCAGGTCCAGGGATGGACATAGGGCCCAACAGCAAGTGGTAAGGCAGATCACTGGCCTGCAGAGGGTGCTCCGGAGCTGGAATGAGCTAACTCCCGGAAGTCACCAGCAGGAGGTGCCGCAGAGGTGAGTCTGCACCTCTACAGTTGCATATAATCACGCACACGGAAGTATAATCCAATTCTAGGTGTATCCCATCAGGGAGTAGTCATCTAAATGCAGAAAGCAGCCATACTTGAAAACCAAGAACCATTAGTGCTTCCTTGACAAACACCAGGCTTCCTGTTTGAGATAAAACACTGTCTGAACTTGGAAATCCCAAATTGCAGGAAAGGACAATAGATCAGATGGCATTTCCCTTATTCTGATTACACTATAAAGACTCTAACACTCAAATGTTACTCTGCAGCCTTCAAGCAAACTGTGACCCTTTGGAGTTGTTCTTTGGTAGGTATTGCTGAGCAAGTAATTGTAGCATAACACTCACACACTTTGTCTTAATCTCTGCTGAAGATCATGCTCTGTGAAGACTTTGATACTAAAACAAGCTTCCCAGTCACAAAGCCCTAACAATACTGGCTATGATCTATCTATCTATATTACTAGGCCACTTTTATACCTCAACCCCAACACCGGGTGCTCCTTTCACAGAGAACTTCACTTAGCATGGTAAATTATCAACACACTGGAAGTGAAATTTCTAATCCAGCTTGCATGAAGGCTGCATATTAGCCTCTTTTAGTAGAAGAGCTTTTATGACAATTAGATGGTAACATAGCCAATTTAGAATTTTGTTAATTTTATACAGTAGTGTTTGCTAATTGATACTCTCATACATCTGCTAAACTTTCAGCATTTTAAGGCAGATCTGCCCCCATTGTGACTTTATAACATATTCCTCTTGTTAAGCCTGACAGGCATGAGAACTGCTGCTGGGAAATTTTCCATGAGGGAGATTGTAGATGTCTTATTAAAGCACACACAAAAGCACCTGAAGTACTGAATAACAAAACAAATAGCTCCCATGGTCTTAAAATCAGGAAAGAAGAGAAGGTTCAGGCATGGAAAAAAAATCATAGAATGAGCAATTATAGTATCTGGTTGTTTTTTTTTCCTGCATTTTGAAATATTCTATTAATTAAAGAAAATTTTAATCAGGGCTTAACCTTGGCCTTTAAACAAAGGTGCAAAGTAAGATCGGTGTAGACTACCAGGAGTTCCCGTAAATCTCGCCGTAGCCTTTGAAAGCGCGAAATGTGATAATTCATCATGGGCCCAGCTCTGGACAGAGAGAGAAGAGGTAAAAATATTAGAATTAAAGAAAAAAATCATTAGTGTATCAGTTTAATCATTCATATTCTAAAACATTAAAATGAAATTGTACTGAACTAGAGAAAAGTTTACACTTAGGACATTAAGTGAAATTCTTGCCCCATTATTTTTTATCTCAAGTATGGCAAACTTCCATTTGTTTATGAGCTAATCAAACATAAGCTAGTACAGCAGAACCTCAGAGTTACATGACAGTTATGAACTGACCCATCAACCATATACCTCATTTGGAACTGGAAGTACACAATTAGGCAGCAGCAGAGACCAAAAAAAAAAAAAAAAAAAGCAAATACAGTACAGTACTTTGTTAAACGTAAACTACTGAAAAAATAAAGGGAAAGCAGCATTTTTCTTCTGCATAGTAAAGTTTCAAATCTGTATTAAGTCAATGCTCAGTTGTAAACTTTTAAAAGAACTGTTTTGTTCAGTTACAAAAATTTCAGAGTTACAAACAACCTCCATTCCCGAGGTGTTTGTAACTCTGAGGTTCCACTGTAGTTATGTTTAACTGACCGTCATACTAATGCATATCACAAACATTGTGTTGGTTCCCTGTCTGTATAATTTTTATATAATTCTCATCACTAAAATATCTGTGTATCACTGTCTAAAATAGAACGTACTTTGCAGCTAAGCAAATCTGCTTTTGCTATTCATAAGTATTTAATAAGAACATTAAAATGGCCATACAAAAGGTCTATCTAGGCCAATATTCTGTCTTCCAATAGCAGGCAATATCATGTGACCCAGAGAGAATGAACAGAACAGGCAATCAACAAGGGATCCATCCCCTGCCGCTCACTCTCAGCCTCTTGCAAACAGGCCTAGGGGCACTATTCCTGCCCCTCTTGGCTAATAGCTATTGATGGACCAATTCTCCATGTATCTAGTTCTTTTTTGAACCCTGTTATGGTCTTGGCCTTCACAACATCTTCTTAGAAAGACTTCCATAAGTTGATTGTGAGTTGTGTGAAGAAATATTTCCTTTTGTTTGTTTTAAACCTCCTGCCTATTAATTTCATTTGGTGAGAAGGAGTAAATAACACCTCATTATTTACTTTCTCAACACCAGTTATGATTTTATAGACTTCTATCATATCCTCCCTTAGTTGTCTCTTTTCCAAGCTGAAAAGTTCCAGTCTTTTTAATTTCTCCTCATATGGAACTTGTTCCATACTCCTAATAGTTTTTGTTGCCCTTTTCTGAACCTTTTCCAATTCCATTATGTCTTATTTGGGATGAGGCGACCACATCTGCACGCAGTATTCAAGATTTGGGTGTACCATGGATTTATATAGATGCAATATGGTATCTTCTGTCTTATTATCTATCCCTTTCTTAATAATTCTGAACATTCTGTTCACTTTTTTTGACTGCCGCTGCACATTGTGTGGATGTTTTCAGAGAACTATCCACAACGATGGCAACACTTTTCTTGAATGTTAACAGCTCATTTAGATTCTATCATTTGTATATGTGTAGTTGGGATTATGTTTTCCATGATGCATTATTTTGCATTTATCAACACTGAATTTCATCTGCCATTTTGTTGCCCAGTCACCCAGTTTTGTGAGATCCCTTTGTAATTATTTGCAGTCTGTTTTGGACTTAATTGTCTTGAATAGTTTTGTATTTCATGTGGACATCATTGTGCATTGATTTTAAAATTTACCACAGCCTTTTTTTTTTTTTTCAAATGTAGGTAGATGTCCACAACTGGTATTAACTTGGAGACAGAACCATAGTAATAGCACAGAAAACAGAGGCTGATAGTAAATGACCCTGTTATTCTAGAAGTGATCTCTATAGGACAGAGCGAAGGGTTGGGCTGGGAAAATTTTCATTGCTGCAGCCTTTGCAGTCTATGTTCTGTAGCTATTGTATGTCTATACCAGGGAAACCCAGCAAGCTTCCCCTCCAGGATTCATGCTGTAGCACTTTACATAAGCACCAAAATTGCTTCCTTATCAAAAATTCTTTTCTGACTTTTGTTGTGTTTTTTAACTCTATGACTGATCCCTAAAATATCAAAAGTTCCAAAGTGAGAGGTATGGGAGGAGTGGAGATGTTTTTAGGGGAAAACCTCCTAGCACTTTAAAGCTTGAAATAGTACAGTCTCTCACTATCCGAAAGAAAGAAAGAAATCTTATACTTTATAGGTTAATAGGGCTCCCATATGCATTATCATTGTGTCATCTGTGAAGTGTTTGATGGAGAAGAAGTATCTATATGTGATTTGCAATTCTTCTTCAGCAATATGGACAGTAGTGATTAGACCAAAGATAACTTTAAATCATTAATTTATCCTATCTATGCCCCATCACAGCATTATGAAAAAAAAATCCTAAAATGTAGTACAAACTTGATCTTTAATTACTAACAAGGGCAAAAAATAGAGAGCTTTGAACACCAGGGAGAAAAAGAAGGATGATAGGTTCTAGGAAAAGGGCCAGCAGTAGTCCTTTGGTGAGGAGGGAAGGGTGGGACAATGCTTTTAAGTGTCATTTAAAGTGGAGAAGGAAGAGTGAAGATGGATATCAAGGAAGAGTGAGTGACAGAGTATTGAACTTTTTACAACAGTGGCTCAGTTGCCTACTGAGCATCTTGCAAAGATGCAAGATTGAGTTCCTCTAAAGATGGGCCCTCAAGAGTGTAAATGTATGTTAGGTTGCAGTTCAAGGAGCAAGTCTCCAACATAACCAGGGATTACAGTATTAAAGGCTTTAAAAACAAACCATAAAAGTTTAAAATCCGTCTGCTACTTTATTGGCAGCCATGTTAAATAATGCAGGGCAGGTGCAATGTAATCACAGTTACCCAAAGCAACAAGTAAACGAGCTGATGTATTTTGGAACATCTGCAAATGGCAGCAAACCAGTACTAGAAACTGTTCTCCAAGGCAGTTACAATAAATAGCCTTATGCCAATAAGGGCACATGTTGTTTTTTGTGAGGTGATCATGAGGTCAAGAGAGAGAAATATTTTGCTTACCTAGAATTTATTTCTTATAATGAGTGTCTTCATAAAATAGATCTCTACATTCTATCACAATGGAGGCACTTTAGATTTTTTTCTCCTCTTCCTCTTTGAGCTCAGTCTCCCTTTACTGGTACAGCACAACACTCTGACACTAGCTATGAAAATAATCTCCCCATGGTGTGTTTTAAAAAAGAAACCATGCTAGACAGAGAACATGAGCAACCTCATAGATGACCGTTAAGAATTACAGCATGCTGAGAAAAGTCATTGGGATGTGTCGTAGAATGGTGTGGACTAGGAGGCACTGACACATGCACAGTCTGGGGGAACCAGAAAAAGAAGAGCAGATCATACTGTCTGCTCTAAAAAAGTCGGCAGATTCCAATTATGGAAAATCAAATCCATTTGAAGTTCCCAGCAGTTTGTGAGAGGAAACTGTCACTTTCTCTTGTAGAAAGCAGTGAGCCTAAATATGCTCTGAAATAAAAGAATTTCACCTGCTTCTATTGGATAAATCCATGAGTAATCTTAGTTCTTGTTTGAAAAAAAGAGTGTAGCCGCCACTCAAAAAAGGGCACTCAAAACAAAACCTGAAATCTACTCCAAAGGGCTTAAAATAATAATAAAAAACTTTGAAAGACATATACCACACATATTAGTATACTGTAGCAATGTTCTTTGGTACTTAAGTTATGACTACATAGCACTTTGCCTGCTGGGTTTCCTTGTGGCAAGGCAGCTGTTAACCTATAAGTAGGTGACTGTTTGGAGCAAGCGTTTTCATGCCTTGAATGTTTCTTTCAGTTTAGGCAATGGGACACTGAACTCATACCGGTGAAGTAAAAGCAATTTGTTATTTGTTTTGACAGGTCACCTTTATATTATATATTTGCACTTTTCATACAGTAACTCTCTCTACTCTCTATTATTCCCCATTGTATTTCTCTGAAAAATGAAGTACTTAAAAGTGCAGCTTTTGTCTCCAAATTCTCCATTCTGCACTACATCCTCTCTTCTTCATATTCTCACTTTCTTTTCCTATTGATGCTTTCCAGTGACAAAACAAAGCAAAACAAAAAGCTGTTATGTGGCTCAGTTTTGTGTGTTTTTTTATCATTATCTTCTCAAAATGAAAAGAAAACAGAATCAGATGAGTTACATTAGTGTTTTAAAATACTGAATTCCCTCTATGCTTCCTCTCTCACCTGCCTGATTATTTTACCTGTCTAGTCACAAACCCAAACTCCTACAAAATCATTTTCTGAAATGCTAACACTTACAGGCCATAGCTGCCCATTTTCAATATAACAATTTCCCATAGTCCTAGAGGTGCAAATTTAAATATATTACTCTTCCTCTGGGGATGCAATCCAGATCACAGTGAAGTTGAATCTTACTAAAAAAGTGATAGCTTTGAAGGACTTCTGCTGCTGAATTTGCTGCAAGGGTCAAAAATAGAGCTCCATTTAAGAGTTAAGTCTTCAAGAAGAGTGGAAATCTTATTGCTGTTAAAACTCACACTGCTTTAAATAAAATCAGTTTTTAAATTGATTTAGTTAAACTAATTCAAGCCTTTGTTTAGAGACAGTTAAATCTGTTTATACCTGGCTTATATCATTGTAGTGAAAAGGAACTGTGCTCTACTGTGGTCTACTGCCCTCATTGTCTTCTGTTTCATGAGTGTATATGAGTAGTTGGATCTTGCCTGTTATATGTTCCGTAACACTGTTATTTGGGCATCATCATGCCTGTGTAGTTCCTTCCTATTAAGTACATCGTGTAAAGAGCTAAAGTAATTTTAGGCCAGTTCAGTTGCTATGAGAGACAATATAGTCCAGGGCATCAGCACAGGAATGAGGATTCTACTGTTTTGTTTCCTTTCAGCAAGTCACTGTTCTTTGTGACTCTATTTCCTCTTATTTCTTTTTATGTCTTTTCCATTTTGACCATAAGATTTTTCAGGCAATAACTGTATCTTGCTTATGTGTGTAAACTGTATTAGCAGAATGGGACCCCACTCTCAGCAGGTCTACATGCTGCTGTAATATACATCATAAAAATTGGCTTTATGCATTGACTCTAAAATCCAAGATGCTAAACCACCTCATAATATACTGTTCTCCTGTAAAAAGGGTACTGTAAATTTTATTTATTCACGTTACTTTCTTTACCTGTAATAACTATTTCATTGTCAATTTCTGTAGTCAGTACTTCTATTGAGTTTTTCAACTACATTTGCATGATCATGTATCATTTTTTCTCTGGTTTTAAATCAATGTTTAAAATGATTACACCTGATTTTCACAGGAAACAAAACTAACAATCAATTGCTAAAAATATGATTAAAACTCATTTAAACTATGTTGCATGTTACCAACATAATTGTACATTCACTCAAATGATTATATATACACCTCTACCTTGATATAACGCTGTCCTCGAGAGCCAAAAAATCTTACCGCATTATAGGTAAATCCGCGTTATATCGAACTTGCTTTGATCCACCAGAGTGCTCAGCTCCGCCCTCCCTGGAGAACTGCTTTACTGCGTTATATCCGAATTTGTGTTATTTGGAGTAGAGGTGTATCTATATATAAACTACAGCTAAGAATCTCTCTGTAAATAAATAAGTAAAGCCTTTTTAGGTCCTCCATCACTGACAGAACACACAGACTGAAAATCACTTCATCTTTTGCTTGGCTGTTAGAGCTGAGTTCAGTTTTCTGTGTTTCCTCTACAAGAGTCAATGATTTCACAAATATCTGGAATCTGATTTAACAAAAAAATGAAACAGCTTGACCTGTGTGTGTGTGTGTATGTGTGTGTAAGAGAGAGAGAGAGAGAATGAGATGCCATAAATTCTTGATATGCCAAGTAAAACAAATGTTTTATGCCCTGATCCTATAAAGCCTTATGCATATGCTTATCTGACCACTGTAGGTAGTTCCATTGAGTCCTCAAAAGATGTTAAGTACATACATATATTTTCACAGGATGGAGCACTAGTTTTTGTTTTAATCATTTGTAATTTTGAGGCTATATATATATTGTGTAACTGATTTAGAAACTGCAAAAGCTGAAGACATTTATTTAGAAATATTTCAGTTGTTGAGGGTTCTGTTTTTTTATTGATAAAACATCAGATGACTTGGCTCAATTAGTTTATTAAACATAGAGAAATCAATATTAAAAGAAAGGTTCATGCATTACCAGTCTCTGGAGGATAGGCTTGCTGCTTACGTCATCTTCACTCTGTTTCAAATTGATTACAACTACTTGTTTCTGTACCCTACTTGTTTACAATCAATAGAATGTTTTTACGGATTCCACTTTATTAATTAAAGACCTTACTCCCTTGTTTTTATCTAGTTTCCAATTATTTTGCAGATTACAAAGAAAAGTGAAGGCATCTTATACCAATTATCCCTAAAACAGATAACTATCGCTGTTCATATTTGCCAAGCCTTAACAGAACATACATCTTGTTTTTGTTAGTTCTTACATGTACAAGGAAGAGGGGTCAGACACAGTTTACCTACTAGTACAGTTCGACAATAAGTTTTGCATGAGTTGCAAAGCATTCTGGGAGTATAACTTATACAACTTAGCACAAGTACAAAGCCTTTTAGAAATAGATGACATTGGCTAACACAATTCACCTTCCCTGCTTATGTTCTTGCTTTTGCTAGATTGATTCTAAGCCTTAACTTTAAATTAACGTAGATATCTTTTAAAACTATTTTAATAAATATTGTAGTTCTATAATTGAAGCCCCTCAGGCAACAGTATTGCAGCAGACAATAAAATGAATGAGTTCCAATATTGCCTGAGGGACTCCAGCAATAATGCTATTAGAAAAAATTGAAGAAATTAGCATTACAATATTGTATTATCAATTTGTGGGGAGGGAAGGGGTTGTCTCCTGAAATGTCTAAAACTCATCTGTTTCTGAGAAGCCTATGTCTCTGACACCACTTTACTAGTAAAATGCAGTGTGAAGTTTTCTCTGGCACTAAATCTATTTTCTTTAATTAGTAGAACTGATAAGTGATAACCTAAAGAATGGAAGGAAATAAAAACATGTAAAAATGTCTGGAACTGTTCTATATGGAAGCAGTTGAAGATAGATTTTTCTCTAAACATATGGATTGTAATAAAGTGGGCAAAACTTAAACAAATCCTACTCATTTTCATTTTCCTTTGTGCCTTTTAAGGCTTTATTACAACCAAGCAGAAAACTAAATGCTAGCTATTAGATTTGTGCTAGGGTATGTCTTTTCATTGCTTGTGTTTACACACACATAAGTAGAACTGGAAGAGGATAATTCTGTTTTATGATAACTTTTGAGTTTTCGAATTTTGTTTTTCTTCTGCATTGGGATGAAATTAAAACCTTTCAAATGTTTTCACAAAAAAATGATTTTGCCAAAGCTCAGGTTTTCATTTCAGGTCTTTGTCTCATTAGAAGTGGCCCTGGGCCTAAGAAACCTTCCCAATTAAACTGTGGGAATAGATATGTCTCTGCAAAACATTTTGACTTTGAAAAAACAGGTTATTTCAATTAACTTATATTTACTCTAAAATGTTCTAATCAACTCTATCTATAGGTTAGGAGTACAGTCTTCCAACCTCTCTTCCATGAACCCAATTCATTCCCTAAATATGCACTGCTTCCAAATGAGTCATAATTTTGCCCAGCTTCTTTTTGTGCTAGTATATAAATATACAGCTCTGGATTGTACCATGCTGTGGAAAAAGTCATGGGAGACTGCTCTGGGGGAGGAGAATCCCATGTGGATTTACTCTCCTATTGTTCCTGCACAGGGAGAGGGGAGCAGGGTTTTCTTCCACTCCCACGGAATAGCAGAACACGCCCAACCCCTCATAAAAACAACCTCGGAGATACCAGATCTGCCGTTGGAGCTCCCAACCCCTGTTTCCTGGCCACAGTATTTCAGTGGAACCACACTGGCTGCATCAAACCCAGAACCCACCGGATGGGTGGATTGAATTATCCTTTCAGGGTTATCTTTACAGGGCTGGAGGGGGACGACATGTATTCCTCACCAGCCCGACACACCTACTCCAACCTGTGGTTCTCTGTTCTTATAGATTCATAGACTCACAGACTCATAGATCAGAAAGGACCAATATGATCAGCTAGTCTGACCTCCTGCACAAAGCAGGCCACAGAACCCTATCCATCCACTTCCATAACAAACCCCTAACCTACGTCCGAGTTATTGAAGTCTTCAAATTGTGGTTTGAAGACCTCAAGCTGCAGAGAATCCACCAGCAAGTGACCCATGCCCCACGCTGCAGAGGAAGGCGAAAA
>NC_133769.1:223378357-223394093 GCF_003597395.2 Chelonoidis abingdonii
TTCATAATTTAGGCTAGAAGACCTCGGGAGGTCATCGAAGTCCAGTCTCCTGTCCTTCTGGCAGGACCAATACTCTTAAACCATCCTGATAACAGGTTTATCTAACCTACTCTAAATATCTCAGAGATGGGATTCGCAACCTCCCTAGCAGGGGGTTATTCCAGTGTTTAAACCACGCAGGTTAAAAAACTTTCCTAATGGTCCACTCAAATCTACGCTTTGGCTGGCAGTTTAAGCCATTGCTTCTTGTTCTGTCATTAGGAGCTAAGGTGGCACATTTTCTCCTCTCCCTGCCCTGCCACCCCTTTTAGATACCTGGAAACCTGGTATCCACAACCTCTCAGTTACGTCGTTTTCCACAAAAAAACCCACTCTTCACCATTCCGATAGTCATGTTCTCAAACCCTTTAATCATCTTGTAGCTCTTCTCTGATCCTCTCAATTTCTTCACATCTTCTTGAATGTTTCCCAGAACTGGACACAATACGTCCACTGAGAGGAGAACCTAACCAGTGCTGAGTTAAAGAAAATACTTTCGGCTACAACACCACCCGAGAATTAGGCATCACAAAATCCGCCTTCCTGAAATCCATTGTCTCTTTTTTGCTGTAGTCCCTTCTACCCTTCCTTAGAATTGCAAACTCTATGATTTCATGATCACTTTCACCAAAGCTGCTTTCCACTTTCAAATTCTCAACAAGTTCCTCCCTATTTGTTTCTTGTATAGACCCCAGCTCCATTGAAAGCTCTCTGAAGATTCAAGAGGAGGAGGGAAGAGAGTACCATGAATGACTTTGAAAGATCTTTGTGCAGATATAGGGGATACAATCAGGGTCATAGGGTGCAAATTGGTCTTCTTTAACTGCTTGAAAGAATATTGAAAGCTAATTGTAGGGTGTTCTGAGAAATATTGCTTCTGTTCAGTGTGTACACTTCAGCACACAAATCCTTTTTGAGTCTTGCTCTTGAACTATATTTTAATCTCTTTTTTTGATGTGTGTGTGCGTTAGAAAGAAAGAAAGAAAGAAAGAAAGAAAGAAAGAAAGAAAGAAAGAAAGAGTCACATTTTAGCTCTAGAGTTTTTTAAGTCTTTATACAAAAAGAAGGTACAGTTTCATCCTATAAAAATGGAGTTTACAATACAATTTGTAAATTGTGCACTGTTTACTTCATTTTAGGATAGGGACTAATGTACTTGCAGTCATATCTTAGTCTTTTACTACCACAGCCAATTTCAGTGGAACAGAAATGTGACCTACGTCTTAAAATTAGTATTCATCTTTTTTCATCTTCTTTTAGCTTTCAGAACAAAGAGCTCTTGCCTTCAGATATTTACTTTGATTTGTCATGTTAGCATATTTTAATGATTTATTCCATGTGCCTTGCAAGCCAAAGGATTTTCTTGTAGTGATCCCTTACATTTTACATGTTGAAAGTGCACTGGCATACCAAGGGCTTGGAGGGTATGTTTATTGAGATTAATGTTTCAAAAAGTGTTCTTTTGCATTTCTTCTTTTTTTTTTCAGTATTGTTTTGCTGCTAAAATTCAGCAGCTCAAGTGGTTTTCTTTTTATTTTCTTAATATTTATGTGAGACAAGCTGAATTTGGAAGTAGTACAATATGTTGATATTTTCATTAAAAACATAAATCAATATTCAGAAAAACAATTCCATGGTGATAGATTTCTGATACTTAATTTTATTAACCTGTGAAATGTACCTGGACATAGCCAGCACAGTAGCCTTTGAGTCTCTTCTGTAGTCCTTTGCACAGACTTAGTGGTATGTTATATTGTCTACTTTCCCATTGTTTGATTAATAACCAACAGACTAATTATGTCCTGAAGATTTTCTTTTTCCTACTAGGTGATGTGACAGACCCAGACTAGTAGGATAGAAGGCATATATACTGGCCACCGGATGAACAATTTTCTGTAACCTGAGTGACCAGAGCATGGGCTGCTCTAGAGCAATCAGGAACCTGCTAGAACCAATTAAGACAGGCAAACTAATCAAGACACTGGCTTCAGGAGGAAGATCCTGCAGTGAAGATAAAGAAGGTGTTTGGAGGAGGCCATGGGGAAGTAGCCCAGGGAGTTGTAGCTGTCACTCAGCTGATACAGGGAACATTATAGACAGCTGCTATTCACAGGACCCTAGGCAGGAACCCAGGCCTTGGCTACACTTGAGAGTTACAGCGCTGTTGGTGGCTTTATAATGCTGTAACTCACTCCCCGTCCACACTGGCAAGGCACATGCAATGCTGTATCTCCCTGGCTACAGTGCTGCTTGTACTCCACCTCCCCAAGAGGAATAAAGAGTATAACACTGCTGCTGCTGTGCTGGGGCGCCAGTGTAAACAGGGAATAACCTTACTATGCTGTGACTGACCTCCAGAAGCTTCCCATAATCCTTTTAAGTGAAGGTTTCACACTTTGTTTTGTTGTGATGCCTCTCTTTGTTTTGTTGTGAACTCGGGCTCTGGGAGCTGCTTATCAAAAAAACAAACACAGCTAGTGTTTGCTGTGAATGAGCAGAGGCAAGGGGCTCCCTTTGAAACCCCCACAGCTAGTGTCCACTTGAGGAGAGAAGCGGCATGGGAGGCATTTTAGGGAGCGGCTGCTTATCTGATCTGTGAGGGAAAAAAACAAACATCTTCTGTTTGCTTTCAGTGAGTGAAAGAGGGGTGGGGGAGGGAGTTGGAACTTGCAAGCTGACACAGTGTTGGCTCCAAAAATCCACTCGCTTTCTCCCCCACGCAGGGGCAGCTCCAGGCCCCAGCACACCAAGCGCATGCTTTGGGCGGCAAGCCATGGGGGGCGCTCTACCGGCGCCGCAAGGGTGGCAGGCAGGCTGCCTTCAGCGGCAAGGCTGCAGAGGGTCCGCTGGACCCGCGGCTTCAGAGGACCTCCCACAGGTGTGCCTGCCCTAACGCTCCCTAGAGCTGCCAAAATCCCTAGAGCCGCCCCTGCCCTAACGCTCCTGTCACACTCCGCCTCCCCTTTTGAAAAGCACATTGCAGCCACTTGAATGCTGGAATAGCTGCCCATAATGCACCGCTCCCAATGCTGCAGCAAATGTGGCCATGACAGTGCGCTGGTAGCTGTCAGTGTGGACAGACTGCAGCGCTTTCCCTACTCAGACAGGTTTAACTCCCAGCACTGTACAGCTGCAAGTATAGCCATTCACCCAGTGTAGAGGGTGGGCCCGGGTTCCTCCCATCCCCCCAACTTCTGATCGGACACAGGAAGAGTTGACCTGGTCTGTGAGAAACATCAGAAGGGAAGGTCTAAATTGGAAAGGTATCTGGCCTGTTCCCACCCCACTAGGTGGGACACAGAGACTGTGGAGATTGTACTCAGTTTCCCCCATGCTGGCCAGTGATGAGGTTAGCAGAGTGGATGGCAGGTTTGAGCCACTAGCAAAAGTGGCCAAACTCAGGGGTGTCATGAATCTCTGAGGCAAACAAATCTGCCAATAAGCGCAGGACCCACCAAGGCAGAGGAGGAGCCTTGTCACAGTGGCTATAGTACATCTTGGCTAAATATAAACCTTACAATGTCACATTTACACCAAACAAAGAGCAAACAAATAGTAAAATCTCAGGATCTGGAGGGCTAGCTGAGCCACATAAGGTTTCAAAGTTTGTTCAGACTTTTGAAACAAAGAAAAGTTGGGGGGGGGAAACAGAATGTTAACAATGTACTAGGATGTTATCTGTCCTGTAGTGGAGTAATCTTTTTACATTTGTGATATGGAAATTAAAATACATTTTTTAAAAGAGCATCATGGTTATATTTAAGGATCTGATTAAATAAGCTGGGAAAGGGCAAAGACCTTGTCTAGGCATAAATACTGTAGAGAATAAAAAAAAGATGGTGGGGAATTGTGAAAGGACAGATGCCATGATAAATGTAAATGCAATAACTAAAGCTGAGATGATGCGGGTTACTATTTTAAAAATTTTGAAAGAAGATGCTAGAACTTCAGAAAACTTTCCCTTATGCTGCAGTTGTTAAAAATAAAGTATTATTTCCTGTATCATCCTATTTACAAAGAGTTTTGAATAAATACAAATGCCCTACCCTTAGGCACCCTAACCCTAGGGCGGGAAGCCCTACCCTTAGGAACTTTAACCTTAGCTCCAAGTGCCCTACCCTTAGGAACCCTAACCCTTCGGTGGGAAGCCCTACCTACAGGAACCCTAATCCTAGCTCAAAGTGCCCAACCTTAGGACCCCGAAACCTATCTGCAAGTGCCATAACCTTAGGAACCCTAACCATATTTCCAACTGCCCTACCCATAGGTACCTTCACCCTTGGGCTGGGCTCCCTACCCATAGGAACCCTAATCCTAGCTCCTGTGCCCTACTCTTAGGAAACTTAATCCTAGGAAGGGAAGCCCTACCCTTAGGAACCCTAACCCTAGCTCCAAGTGCCCTTCGCATAGGAACTCTAACACTAGGGAGGAAAACAAATCCCAGAAGAACTCTAACACTATATCCAAGTGGCCTACCCATAGGAAACGTAAGCGTAGATCCAAGTGCCTTAGCATTAGGAACTTTAACCCTAGGGTGGGAAGCCCGACCAATAGGAACCCTAACCTTAGCTCCAAATTACTTACCCGTAGGAACTCTAACCCTAGCTTCAAGTGACCTACATATAGGAACCTTAACCTAAGGGCAAGAAACCCTACCTATAGAAACCCTAACCCTAGCTCCAAGTGCCATAGCCTTAGGAATCCTAAACCTAGGGAGGGAAGTGCTACCTGGAGGAACCCTAACTGTAGCTCAATGTGCCCTACACATAGGAACACAAATCCTAGCTCCAAGTACACTACCCATAGTAACCCTAACCCTAAGGCTCGAAGACCTACCCACAGCAAACCTAATCCAAGCTCCAAGCGCCGTACCCTTAGGAACCCTATCCCTAGGGCACGAAGCACTACTCATAGGAAATCTATCCCTAGCTGCAAGTGCCCTACCTACAGGAACCCTAACACTAGCTGCAAGTGCCCTACCCATAGGAACCCTGGCCCTAGCTCAAAGTTCCCTACTTCTGTAACCCTAACCCTAGCTCCAAGTGAACCCATAGGAACCCTCACCCTAGGGTGAGAAGCCTTACCCATAGACACCCTAACCCTAGCTCCAAGTGCCCTACCCTTAGAAACCCTAACCCTAGGGTGGGAAGCCATACCCATAGGAACCCTAACCCTAGCTCCAAGTGCCCTACCCTTAGGAACACCAACCCTAAGGCAGGAAGCCCTACCCATAGGAACCCTAAACATTAGCTCCAACTGCCCTACTCTTAGGAACACTAACCCTAGGGCGGGAAGCCCTACTCATAGGAACCCTAAACACTAGCTCCAAGTGCCCTACCCTTATGAACCATAACACTAGGGTGGGAAGCCCTACCCATAGTAACCTTAACCATAGCTCCAAGTGTCCTACGATAGGAACACTAACCCTAGAGTGGGGTGCCCTATCCATAGGAACCTTAACCCAAGGGCGGGAAACCCTACCCATAGGAACCCTAACCCTAGCTCCAAGTGCTCTACCTTTAGGAACTCCAAAGCTAGAGAGGGGAAGCCCAACCCATAGGAACACTAACCTAACACTAAGCCCCAAGTTACCTACCCTTAGGAACCCTAACACTAGGGTGAGAAGCACTACCGGAGGAACCCTAACCCTAGTTCCAAGTCCCCTACTCTTAGGAACTCTAATCCTAGGGTGGGAAGCCCTACTCATAGGGACCCTAACCCTAGCTCCAAGTGCCTTACCCATAGGAACCCTAACCCTAGCTTCAAGTGCTCTACACATAGGAAGCTTAAAACTAGCTCCAAGTGCCCTACTCTTAGAAACCCTAACCCTAGCTTAGGAAACCGTACCCATAGGATCCCTAAACCTAGCTCCAAGTGCCCTAGCCTTAGTAACCCTAACCCTAGCTTCAAGTGCCCTATCCATAGAAACACTAACACTAGGGCGGGAAGCCTTATCCATAGGAAACCTCACCCTAGCGCCAAGTGCCCTACCTCTAGGAAACCTAACCCTAGGCCGGGAAACCTTACCCACAGGAACCCTAACCCTACTTCCAAATGCCTTACACATAGGATCACTAACCCTAACTCCAAGGGCCCTAGCCTTATGAACCCTAACGCTAGAGCAGGAAGCCCTACCCATAGGAACTCTGACCCTGGTTCCAAGTGCCCTAGCAATAGGAACTCTAAGCCTAGAGTGGGAAGCCCTACCGATAGAAACCCTAACCCTAGCTCCAAGTGCCCTAACATTAGGAACTCTAACCATAGATTCAGGTGCCATAGCCATAGGAACAGTCACTCTACGTCCAAGTGTGCTACCCCTAGGAACTCTAAGCCTAGCTCCAAGTGCCCTACCCTTAAAAACCCTCACCCTATGGTGGGAAGCTCTACTCATAGGAACCCTAACCCTAGGATCAGAAGCCCTACCCAGAGGGACCCTAACCCTAGCTCCAAGTGCCCTATGCTTAGGAACCCTAACCCTAGAGCGGGAATCCCTACCCATAGGAACCCTAACCCTAGCTCCAAGTGCCCTACACATATGCACCCTAATCCTAGCTGCAAATGCCATACCCTAAGTAAACCTAATCCTAGCTACAAGTGTCCTACCCTTTGGATCCCTAACCCTAGGGTGGGAAGCCCTACTCTTAGGAATTCTAACCCTAGATCGGAAAGCCATAACCAGAGAAACTCTAACCCTAGCTCCTAGTGCTCTCACCATAGGCACCACAACTCTAGGGTTGGAAGCCCTACCCGTAGGAACCCGAACCCTAGCTTCAGTTGCCCTACTCTTAGGAAACCTAACACTAGGGCGGAAAGTCCTACCAATAGGAACCCTAAACCTAACTTCAAGTTCCCTACCCATAGGAACCCTAACCCTAGCTTCAAGTCCACTACCCTTATTAACCCTAATCCTAGGAGGGGAAGCCCTACTCATAGGAACCCTCACCCTAGTTCCAAGTGCCCTACCCTTAGGAAATCTAACCCTAGGGCGGGAAGCCCTATTCATAGGAGCCCTAACCCTAGCTCCAAGTGCCCTACCCATAGAAGCCCTAATCCTAACTCCAATTGCCCTACCCCGGGAACCCTAACCCTAGTAACAAGTGCCCTACCCATAGAAACAGTAACACTAGGACGGGAAGCCCTAACCATAGGAAACCTAATCCTAGCGCCAAGTGCCCGACCCTTAGGAAACCTAATCCTAGGGCGGGAAGCCATGCCCACAGGAACCCTAAACCTAGATCCAAGTGCCCTACCCACAAGAATACTAATGCTAACTCCAAGGGCCCTAACCTTAGGAACTCTAATGCTAGAGAGGGAAGCTTTACCCATAGAACTCTGACCCTAGCTCCAGGTGCCCTACCCTTAGGAACCCTTATCCTAGGGCGGGAAGTCCTATGAATAGGAACTCTAAACCTAGCTCCAAGTTCCCTACCCATAGGAACCCTTACCCTAGCTCCAAGTGCCCAAACATTAGGAACCCTAACCCTGGGATAGGAAGACCTACCCATAGGAACCCTAACCCTTGATCCAAGTTCCATAGCAATAGGAACCCTCACCCTCCATCCAAGTATACTACCCATAGGAACCCTAACCCTAACTCCAAGTGCTTTACCCTTATAAACCCTCACCCTAGGATGGGAAGCCCTACCCATAGGAACCCTAACCCTAGAGTCAGAAGCCCTACCCATAGGGACCCTTACCCTAGCTCTAAGTGCCGTACCCTTAGGAACCCTAACCCTAGGGTGGGAAAACCTACCCATAGGAACCTTAACCCTAGCTCCAAGTGCCCTACACATATGCACCTTAATCCTAGCTGCAAATGCCCTACCCTTAGGAACCTTAACCCTAGCTCAAAGTGGCCTACCCTTTGGATCCCTAACCCTAGGGCGGGGAGCCTTATCCATAGGAACTCTAACCCTATATCAGGAAGCCGTAACCAGAGGAACCCGAACCCTATCTCCAAGTGCGCTAACCATAGGCACACTCACCTTAGGGCAGGAAGCCCTACCCATAGGAACCGTAACCCTAGCTGTAAGTGCAATACCCTTATGAACCCTAACCATAGCTGCAAGTGCCCTAACTACCCTTAGGAAAATTTACTCTAGGGTGGGAAGCCCTACCCATAAGAACCCTAACTGTACCTTCAAATTCCCAAACCTTGGAAACACTAATACCTGATGCGCCGATAGCCCTTCCCAGAGGAACCCTAACCCTAGCTCCAAGTGACCTACCCCTTGGAACCATAATCCTAGCTCCAAATTTTCTATCCTTATGAACCCTAACTCTATGGCAGGAAGCCCTACCTATAGTAACCCTCTACCTAGGATGGGAAGCCGTATCCAGAAGAACACTTACCCTAGCTCCAGTTGCTCTACCCACAGGAACCCTATTCCTAACTCCAAGTTACCTACCCATAGAAAACCTAACCCTTGACAGGAAGCCCTACACATAGGAACCCTAACTCTAGCTCCAAGTGCCCCACGCATAGGAAACGCAACCCTTCGGTGGGAAACTCTACACATAAGAACCCTAACCGTAACTCCAAGAACCCTACCAATAGGAAACCTAACTCTAGGGCCAGAAGCCCTATCCATAAGAACCCTAGCTCCAAGTGCCCTACCCATAGGAGCCCTAACCATAGCTCCAAGTGCCCTAACCTTAGGAAACATAATCCTAGGACTGGAAGCCCTGTCAATAGGTACCCTAACCC
Organism: Chelonoidis abingdonii; assembly: GCF_003597395.2. Taxonomy (NCBI): domain Eukaryota; kingdom Metazoa; phylum Chordata; order Testudines; family Testudinidae; genus Chelonoidis; species Chelonoidis abingdonii. The sequence continues at coordinate 223,387,104 of NC_133769.1, forward strand.
TAGCTCCAAGTGCCTTAGCCATAGGAACCTTGACAGCAGGACGGGATGCCCTACCCATGGGAACCCTAACCCTAGCTCCAAGTGCCCTACCCTTAGGAACCCTAACCATAGGGCTGGAAGCCCTACATATAGGAACCATAACCCTAGCTCCAAGTGCCCTACTCATAGGAACCCTAACTCTATGCCCAGAAGTCATACTCATAGGAACCCTAGCTCCAAGTGTCCTATCCTTAGGAACCCTTACCCTAGCTCCAAGTGCCCTATCTTTAGGAACTCTAACCCTAGAAACGGAAGCCCTACCCATAGGAACCTAACCCTACCTCCAAGTTCCTTACCCTTAAGAACCCTTACCCTAGGCTGGAAAGCCCTACCCATAGGAACCCTAAACCTAGCTGGAAGTGCCCTAACCATATGAACCCTAACTCTATCTGCAAGTGCACTATCCAGAGGAACCCTAAACCTAGCTGCAAGTCTCCTACCTTAGGAAATCTTAGCATAAATCCAAGTGTCCTACCGTTAGGAACTCTAACCCTAGGGCGGGAATCCCTGCCCACAGGAAACCTAACACTAGTGTGGGAAGCCATATTCAGAGGAACCATAACCCTAGCCCAAGTGCACTATCCAGAGGAACCCTAATCCTAGCTCCAAGTGCCCTACATTTATGAACCCTAACACTAGGGTTGAAAACCCTACCAATAGGAACCCTAACCCTAACTCCAAGTGCCCTACCCTTAGGAACCCTTACTCTAGCTCCAAGTACCCTACCTTTAGGAACCCTAACCCTAGGACAGGAAGAACTACCCATAGGAACATAACCGTACCTACAAGTGCCCTACACATAGGAACTGTAACATTAGGATGGGAAACCTACTCCTAGGAACCCTAAACCTAGTTCAAAGTGCCCTACCCTAAGGATCCCTAACCCTATAGAGATAGGGCTAGGGTTTCTATGGGTAGGGCACCCCCCTGCATAGGGTGAGGGTTCCAAAGGATAGGGCACTTGGAGTTAGGGTTAGGGTTTCTATGGTGGTGTGCCCTAACCATAGAAACCCTAACCCTAACTCCAAGTGCCCTATCCTTTGGAACCCTCACCCTATGCAGGGGGGTGCCCTACCCTTAGAAACCCTAGCCCTATCTCCAAGTGCCCAACCCATTAACCCTAACCCTAGCTCCAAGTGCCCTACACTTAGGTATCCTAAATCTATCGCGGGAAGATGTACCCATAGGAACCCTAACCAGAGCTCCAAGTGCCCTACCCTTAGTTACCCTAAACCTACAGCTGTAAGCCCTACCCATAGAAACCCTAAGCCTAGCTCCAACTGCACTACCCATAAGAACCATAACTCTAGCTCCAAGTTCCCTACCCATAGGAAACCTTACCCTAGATTCATGTGCCCTACCCTTAGGAACCCTAACGCTAGGTCTGGAAGCCCTGCTTATTGGAACCCTAACCCTAGTTCCAAGTGCCCTACCCATAGCAAACCTAACTCAAGGGTGGGAAGCCCTACCCATAGGAACCCTAACCCTTGCTCCCAGTGTCCTACCCTTAGGAACCCTAACCTTAGGGCGCAAAGCTATACACGTAGGAACACTAACCCTACAGCGGGAAGACATACCCATAGGAACCTTAACCCTAACTCCAAGTGCCCTACCCATATGAACCCTTACACTAAGATGGAAGCCCTACCCATAGGAACCCAAACCCCAAAGCGGAAAGCCCTACCCATAGGAACCCTATCTGTAGCTCAAGTTCCCTACCCGTAGGAACCCTAACCCCAGCTCCAAGTGCCCTACACATAGAAACCGTAACACTAGGGCGGGGTTCCCTATCCTTAGGAATGCTAACCCTAGCTCCAAAAGCCCTACCCTTAGGAACCTTAACCTTAGGGCGGGAAGCCCTGCCTATAGGAACCCTAACCTTAGTTCCAAGTACCCTACCGACAGTAACTCTAACCCTAGGTCCAGGTGCCTTACCCTTATGAACCCTAACCCTGTGATGGGGAGACCTAGCCATAAGAACCCTAACCCTAGATCCAAGTGCCCTACCCATTGGAACCCTAACTCTAGCTTTAAGTGTTCTACCCTTAGGAACCCTTTGCTATAGCGGGAAGCCCTAGCCATAGGAACCCAAACCATCGAACCAAGTGCCCTAACCTTAGGATCCCTAGTCCTAATTTGAAATGCCCTACCCATAGGAACCATAACCTTAGCTCCAAATGCCCTTAGGAAATCTATCCTTAGGATGGGAAACCCTACATATAGGAACCATAATCCTATCTCAAAGTACCCTACCCTTAGAAAGCCTAACCCTAGAGTGGGAAGCCCTACCCATAAGAAGCCTAACGCAAGCGCCAAGTGCCCTAACCATATGAACACTAACACTAAGGCTGAAGCCCTACCCATTGGAACCCTAACCCTAGAGCAGAAAGCCCTACCCATAGGAACCAGAACCCCAATTCCAAGTGCCCTACCGTTAGGAACTCTAACCCTAGACCGCGAAGCAGTAACCATAGGAACCTAACCCTACCTCCAAGTTCCCTACTTATAGGAACCGTAAAACTAGGGCTGGGTGATCTACCCATAGGAATGCTAACCGTCGATCCAAGTGCCCTGCCCTTAAAACTCTAAACCTAGTGTGGAAAGCCCTATCTATAGGAACCTTAATCCTAGGGCCAAGTGCCCTTCTCTTAGTAACTCTAACTAGAAAGCGGGGAGAACTACCCACAGGAATCCTAACCCTAGCTCCAAGTGCCCTACCCATAGGAATCTTAACCCTAGCTTCAAGTGTTCTACCCATAGGAACCCTTACCCTAGCTCCAAGTGCCATACCCATAGGAACCCTAACTCTAGGGTGGGAAGCCCTACCCATGGGAACCCTAAACCTAGATTCAAGTGCCCTACCCATAGGAACCCTAACTCTAGAGCGGAAAGCCCTACCCATTGGAACCCTAACCCTAGCTCCAAGTTTCCTACTCATAGGAAACCTAACCCTAGCTCCAAGTACCCTACCCATAGTAACTCTAACCCTAGCTCCAAGTGCCCTATCCATAGGGACTCTAACCCTAGCCACAAGTTCCCTACCCTTAGGAGCCCTAACCCTAGGAAGGGAAACCCTACCCATAGGAACCCTAACCCTAGCTCCAAGTGCTGTATTCATAGGATCCCTAACCCTAGGGAGGGAATCCCTGCCTATAGGAACCCTAATCCTAGCACCAAGTGCTCTATCCTTAGGAACCCTAACCCTAGGGCAGGAATAGGTACCAACAGGAACCCAAACTCTAGATCCAGGTGCCCTACCCTTAGGTAGCCTAACCCTAGGGCGGGAAGTCCTACCAATAAGAACCCTAACCATAGGGTGGGAAGCTCTACCCATCGGAACCCTAACATTAGCTTCAAGTGCCCTATACTTAGGAACCCTATCCTTAGGGCGGGAAGCCCTACCGATAGGAAACCTATTCCTAGGGTGGGAAGCCCTACACGTGGGAACCCAAAATCTAGCTCCAAGTGCCGTACCCTTAGGAACCCTAACCCTAGGTTGGGCATCTGTACCCATAATAACTCTAACCCTAAGCCCAAGTGCCCTATATTTAGCATAATTAACCCTAGGGAGGGAAACCCTGACTATGGGAACCTTAACCCTATCACCAAGTGCCCTACCCATAGGAACCCTAACCCTAGGGCAAGAAGCCCTAAACAAAGGAACCCTAACCCTAGGCTGGAAATCTTTACTCATAGGAACTTTAACCCTAGCACCAAGTGCCCTACCCTTAAAAAACCTTACCCTATAGCGGGAAGACCTACCCATAGGAACCCTAACCCTTACTTCAAGTACCCTACTCTTCTGATCCCTAACACTAGGGAGGCAATCCCTACCTATAGGAACCCTAACCCTAGCACCAAGTGCCCTACCCATATGAACCCTACCACTAGGGCTGGAAGCCGTACCCATAGGAAACTTAACCCTAACTTCAAGTACCCTGCCCTTATGATTCCTAACACTAGGGAAGCAATCCCTATCTATAGGAACCCTAACCCTAGGGCAGGAAGCCCTACCCATAGGAACCCTAACCCTATCTCCAAGTGCCCTATCCATAGAACCCTAACCCTAGGACAGGAAGACTTACCCATAGGAACTCTAACCCTAGGGGTGGAAGCCCTACCCATAGGAAATCAAACCCTATCTCCAAGTGCCATATCCTTAGGAACCCTAACCATAGGGCAGGCAGACCTACCCATACGAGCCCTAACCCTAGCTCCCAGTTCCCTACCCTTAGGAACCCTAGCCCTAGGGTGGGAAGACATACCCATAGGAACTCTAAACCTAGCTCCAAGTGCCGTATTCTTAGGAACCCTAACCCTAGGGACCTTATACCTAGCTCCAAGTGCCGTACCCTTAGGAATCCTAACCCTAGCTCCAAGTGCCGTACCGTTAGGAACTCTTACCCTAGGGCGGGCAGCTCTACCCATAGAAACCGTAACCTTTGCTCCAAGTGCCCTACCCATAGGAACCCTAACCCTAGCTCCAAGTGCTGCACTCTTAGGAAACCTAACCCTAGAGCGGGAAGCCCTACCCTTTGGAACCCTAACCCTAGGGTGGGATGACCTGCCCATAGGATCTGTAACCCTAGCTCCAAGTGCCCTATCCATAGGAACTCTAACCCTTGCTCCAAGTCCCCAAACCCTAACTCTAGGGCAGAAAGTCCTACCCTTACGAACCCTAACCCTAGCTCCAAGTGCCGTACCCTTAGGAACCCTAACCCTAGGGTGGGAAGCCCTACCCATTAGAACCCTAACCCTAGCTCCAAGTGCCTTACCCATAGAAACGCTAATCCTAGGGCAGGCAGCCCTACCCATAGAAACCCAAACCGTAGCTCCAAGTGCCCTACCATAAGAACCCTACCCTAGGCATGAAGCCCTACCCATAGGAACTCTAATACTAGGTCAGGAAGACATACCCTAACCCTAGCTCCAAGTGCCCTGCCTTTAGAATCCCTAAAGCTAGGGATGGAAGCCCTACCTATTGGAACCCTAAACTTAGCACCAAGTGTCCTACACTTAGGAACCCTAACACTAGGGCGGGTAGACATACCCATTGGAACCCTAACCCTAGCTCCAAGTGCCCAACTTTACGAACCTTAAAACTAGGGAGGGAAGCCCTATCTATAGGAACCCAAAACTAAGGCAGGAAGCCCTATCAATAGGAACCCTAACCCAACTCCAAGTTCCCTACCCATAGGAACCCTCACGCAAGATCGGGAAGCTGTACCCATAGGAACCCTAACCATAATGCGGTAAGCCCTACCCATATGAACCCGAACCCTAGCTTCAAGTTCCCTGCCCTTAGGAACCTTAACCCTAGGCCATGAAGCCCTACCCACAGGAACCTAACCCTACCTCCAAGTGCCGTACCTACCCATAGGAACCGTAACACTGGGGCGGGGTGCCTTACCCATGGAAACGCTAACCCTAGCTCCAAGTGCCATACTCATAGGAATCCAAACCCTAGATTCATGTTCCCTACCCTTAGGAACCCTAACTCTAGGTCGTGAATCCCTACTCATAGAAACCTAACCTTTCCTCCAAGTGCCATACCCATAGGAACCGTAACACTAGAGTGGGGTGCCTTACCCATAGGAACCCTAACCATAGCTCCAAGTTCCCTACCCATAGGAACCCTAACCCTAAGGTGGTAAACCCTACCCATAGGAACCTATCCTTAGCTCCATGTGCCCTACCCATGGGAACCCAAACCCTAGCTTGGGTAAGTGATGTCAGTACAAGATCTGAGCTAACCACACATCCAGATTTTGACCCACAGCTTTGATTTCTCTCAGAACATCCTGTGGGGTATTCATCTCTGTTAGCTATTTGAAACCTCAGGTATGGCCAAGTCACAGTGTTATTTTTCAAACACTTTGGGGCAAAAGACAAAAAAAAGCAAATATTTTCACTAAATTTTGTTTCCTTTTTTACTATATTTTTGTTTTCACTGAAATTTTCCAGTGAAATCTGATGATGATCCATCCCGATGTGTTGAATAGTAAATACGTCAGGTGACCAGCTTGGCTTATCAGTGAAATCCTTGCTGATTTTAAACACAAAAAGGAAACTTACAAGAAGTGGAAGCTTGGACAAATGACCAAGGAGGAGTATAAAAATATTGCTCAGGCATGCAGGAGTGAAATCAGGAAAGCCAAATCACACTTGGATTTGCAACTAGCAAGGGACGTTAAGAGCAACAAGAAGGGTTTCTACAGGTATGTTTGCAACAAGGTCAGGGAAAGTGTAGGCCCCTTACTGAATGGGGGAGGCAACCTTTTGACATAGGATGTAGAAAAAACTAACATACTCAATGATTTTTTTGCCTCGGTCTTCATGAACAAGATCAACTCCTAGACTACTGCACTAAGCAGCAGAGTATGGGAAGGAGGTGACCAGCCCTCTGTGGAGAAAGAAGTGGTTCAGGACTATTTAGAAAAGCTGGACAAGCACAAGTCCATGGGGCCAGATGCACTGCATCCGAGGGTGGTAAAGGAGTTGGCAGATGTGATTGCAGAGCCTTTGGCCATTATCTTTGAAAACTCATGGCGATTCGGGGAGGTCCTGGATGACTGGAAAAAGGCTAATGTAGTACCCATCTTTAAAAAAGGGAAGGAGGAGGATCTGGGGAACTACAGGCTAGTCAATGCATGCCTTAATGTCTAGATTTCTTAATGCTGTTAATTGAGCTTTAGAGCTTCTCCTTATTTGTTTAGGTCTCCTTTCAACGATCTGTACCTGTATAAGTTTTTCTTAGTATTGGGATAGAGACCTGTGAAAGAAGATGGCCTCAAGGAAAGTGATTTAGGAATCGGTCAGTTTTCATTTGGTATTCACGTCAGGGGCGAGAGTCATGCGTCTGACGAGGCCGAATCGGCTTCTAGTGTGATGAGATATACTTGGCTCTGTGTATGTAGGTGATAAGGCTAGTGTAGGAACTTGGTTTTAATT
>NC_133769.1:223394118-223414530 GCF_003597395.2 Chelonoidis abingdonii
CTTCCCTCAGTCCCTGGATACATCCTGGAGCAGGTTGTCATAAACATATAGTTAAGGGTTAATGCCTCTTTACCTGTAAAGGTGTTAAGAATTTCAACTAGCCTAGCTGACGCCTGACAGAGGAAAACCAACGGCGCGAACAAGATGTTTCAAAAGGAAGGGGGAAGTTTTTCTTGGTTTAGTCAGTTTTTTCATTTCAGCCAGAGTGAAAAAGATCAAGGAACCCAGCCTCTTATCATGGAGTAAGTAAGTTTTAGAAAGGAAATAAATAGGTTATGTAAACCGCTTGTGCATATTAGAGAAGCATCAAATTGGGTATTGGGTAGATGTAAAAGGTTTTTAGCCCAGGGGAACATCCTCGTGTTTTTTTGAATCTGTTGTCTGTGAGAGTAGTGGTATGGCTCCCGAGGGTTTTTCTTTGCCTCTTAATTAAAGCCTTTTATACCTGATTGATTTGTCCAGACCAAGGGGGGTTGTATCAACCACCAGGAGTTGGTGGGAAAAAGGATGGGGGGATGATTAATTTCTCTTGTTTTTAAGATCCAAGGGTTTGGATTTGCGTGTTACAGGAAATTGGTGAAGTTCTTTCTCAAAGGCTACCCAGGAGGAAGAGTGCTGGGCAGTGGTGGCAGTTTCTGTTAATCTTGACAGCTGAGCTCTCATGTAGGTCCCTCACATCTGTACCCTAAAGTTCAGATTGGGGAAGGAACCTTAACACAGAATCCTCAAGAAGTGTTCAGGAACGGTCGAGCATGGATTACCAGGGGCAGCATGTCTGGACTAGCTAATTGCCTTTCTATGATGACAATTAACTGGCTCTGTGGGATGAGCGTAAAGCAGGTAGACATGTTAATCCTTGACTTAGCAAGCTTTTGGAGTATGGTCTCCCATCAGTATTTCTTTGCCACTATGTTAAAGAAGTTGTGGTGCGTGATGAGGACTATAGGTGGAAGAAAAGCTGGCTGATCATCAGGCTCAACAGGTAGTGAGATCTAATGGCTCCACGTTCAGTTGGCAGCTGGTATCAAGCAGAGTGCACCAAGTTTCGGTTCATGGGCTGGTTTTGTTCAAATAACTCATAATGATTTGGGGGAATGGTTGTGGATGCACCTCAGCAAGTTTCAGCATTACACTAAACTGGGAGGATGGGTAAGATACGCCTGGAGGGTAGGGGATAGGACACAGAAGGGACCTAGACAAATTAGAGGATTGGACCAAAAATAAATCTGATGAGTTCAACAAGGACAGTGCAAGAGTCCTGCACTTAGGATGGAAAAGAACCCATGCACTGGCTACAGACTGAGGACTGGGGACTAGGGACTGAGTTGACTAGGCAGTCCGTTCGGCAGAAAAGAGGACCTGGGTTAGAGGGACGGAAAATGTATAGGACAATTACCGCTATACCCACAACCCTAGGCTTCCAAGTGCCGCTACCCTTAGGGAGGTGGAGTACAAGCAGCGCTGTAGCCAGGGATACAGATTGTATGCGCCTTCCCAGTGTGGTGGGATGAGTTACAGTCTTATTATAAGCACAAAACAGTGCTGTAATCAGTGTACCGGCCTGAGTCATGGGTAAGGAGTTCTATGAGGTAGACATTTATGTAGATCATTTTTTTAACTTTTTTTAATTTCTAGTTTTTTTTAAATTTTTTGCAGTGTATTAAGTTATAGGAGTAGTACTCTATGGTGGATGTGGGCAAAGGCCAGATGGCTACAGTAAAGTAGAAGGGAACAGGTTATGGTTGGAGCTCCGCAGGCCAACAAATGCCCTAGTACTTTGAGGGTAAAAATGGAGTTTACTTGCCATTGGTTAGGTATTTTCAAGTACACCTACTGAGTGCAGGTTAGAATGCTTCTAGAAGCAGTTGAGACTAGCTACACTTGCATTTGGTGCCACGCTTGCGAGATGCCAAGATGTCGGAGTGGCCTCGTATAACTTAGTTATTAAGTCCTGCCCATGTGTAGTACACGTGACCGCATTTGCGTCAATCTAGGTATGAGCCGAGCTAGGGAAGGCGAGTAGGCTTTATCAAAAGCTGAGCAGTAGTAGGCGTGGTTGCTCTCGTGGAGGACTTGATACGCAGCTAAACAGCATTCTATTAAGACACCATAAGAGGATCAGAGTTCTATGTGGGGTGAGTGATAAGAAGAATGTGTTTGGAGGAGGCCATTTAGGGGAAGCTTCTACCGCAGAATTCTGGTGTGGTTTTGCAAGACTGTTAACTTGCAATTTCTCTGTACTTGATATCCAGGTGCTTGCGGGGTTGGCATCCAATGTGAAAGCTGCCTTAACTGGTGGAATCCGTCTCAGGGCAAGCAGGTGGGAGAGCTATCAGTATGGAGGTGGCTGGTTGAGGAACCACCAGATATACACACGAGCAATTCAGGAAGCCAGGGTCCATGTGGACGGCCACACGTGAGACAGTTGGGTAGCTGTCCATGGTTCACAGATGCTGACACACCACTGGTGAGGAGGAGATGGCTGAGGTGGACACTGAGAGGCTGGACTTTTCCTGGCAGCTTAGGCAGTCACTGCTTCTTACCCTCCGCTGTGGGTAATAGTGTGATCCGTTATTGCCTCCTTGGTGATACAGGAGAGAAGGAGCCACCCCCTACAGTGAAAGGAGAGAGAAGCCTCGTACCCCTAAGGTTGGTGGTATGGTCTGCTACCACCACGAAAATGAGGAACGTAACGGGTAGTGTGGTGGTCAGTAGACTCTCTGCTAGGGCAGAGGCACCATCTATGGCCCTGACTATTTCTATCCCGGGAGGTACGCCTGCCTGCTGGGGGGCCCGTTAGCCGAACGGTTCATTGAGGCACATTGTTTGAGGATTATCTTGGCCTTGGCTGACAACTACACATGCTCACGTTCATCCATGTGTGTGTTCAAATGATTTACTGCGAGGTGGCTGACGTTCTGTACGGTATTCAAGAGTTGGCATCAGGGCTCTGGAGTAGCAGCTGAAGGAGTTTGGTAGTGGCAGGTGGTATTCTCTTTGAGTTCTCTGTCTAATTAGGTGGGGGCCCGGGCTAGAGACAGGAGCATCATGGAGGTGAATGCCTGGCTGCGAAGAGTGTGTGTCTTCCAGGGAAGAGGAGAAAACAGTAACAGGAGGCTTTGGCTTCCTCGACCACGGGATGCTATTTGAGGAAGGACTGCTAGCAGAGATGGCAGTTCACTTTCGAGTGAGGGGAAAGACCCTATTTGCATACAGACTGGCTAATTCTAGTGAGGAGGCTTTAAACTAGGCTCGACGGGACAGGTGGAGCAAAGCCCACGGTCAAGTGGGCAACATGAAGACTGGAGATGGGTCAGGAAACAATAGGAGCATGGCTTATAAATGCAGAGAGAAGAGGGTCAGGGCAAAATGCGGAGGCAAGACAACCAGTATCTTAGATGCCTATATACAAATGTGACGACAGTAGTGGGTAATAAGCAGGAAGAACTGGAAGTGCTAATAAATAAATACAAACTATGACATTGTTGGGATCACTGAAACTTGGTGGGATTATTACACATGTTGGAAAGTTGGTGTGGATGGGTATTTTTGCAGCAGAGAAAGGATAGACAGGGAAAAAAGAGTGAAGTATAGAAAGGTGTTGCCTATATATTAGAAATTAGTACGCACTTGGACTGAGGTGGAGATGGACATAGGAAGACGAAGTGTTTGAGGAGTCTCTGGTTAGGATAAAAGGGGTTAAAAAACAAAGGTGATCGTGCTAGAGAGTTCTTTACAGGCCACTAAACCAAGGTGGAAGAAGGTGGATGAGGCTTTTTAAACAACTAACAAAATCATCCAAACCCAAGATTTGGTGGTTGATGGGGGGACTTCAACTGATCCGGTATATGTTGGCAAAGAATACACACAAAGGAGGCAATAACAAAGAAACCGACTATATCTATACGAATAATAAGTCTGCAAATGAAAAGACAAAAAAAAAGAAAATGACAAATAAAAATAAACAAACGGAAAAACCACAGAATGACAATAAAAAAATAAACAAAAATTTTTCAAGAAATAAAGAAACACCGGGGGCTATCCTACGGACATGCGAATTTTTATTTTCAGAAGGAAGAGCTACTGGGGGGAAGCTGTTCTAGACTTGGTTTAACAAACAGGAGGAACTCCACTGAGAATTTGAAAGCAGAAGGAAGCTTGGTGAAAGTGATCATGAAATCCATAGGAGTTTGCAATTCTTAAGGAGGTAGAAGGGATACACAAAAAGGAGACCATGGATTTCAGGGGAAAGGCAGATTGTTGGTAAGCTCAGAGAGTGATAGGTCAAGGGTCCCATGGGAATCCAAGTGACTAAGGGAGAAAAACACTGAGGAGAGTTTGGCAGTTTTTTCCAACGGGACACTATAGGGCCCAAACAAGCAAGCAATCCGATGGGTAGGAAAGATAGAAAATTGGCAAAAGACCACCTTAGCTAACCCAAGATCTTGCATGTCTAAAAATAAAAAGGAGTCATATAAAAAATGGAGAACATAGGACAAATTACAAGGATGAATATAGGCGAAACAACACAAGGAATGCAGGGGCAAGGTTAGAAACGCAAAGGCACCAATTACTCATACCTCTAAGGAATTAAAGGGAAACAAGAAGATTTTATCAATACATTAAAGCAAGAGGAAGACCAAGCGGACAGGGTAGAACCCCTGCTCAGTAGGAGGGAGAAACAGTAACAGGAAACTTGGAAATGGCAAGAGAATGCTTAATTGACTTCCTTTGTTTCGGTTCTTCACAAGAGTCTGAAGGTGTCTAACCATAGTAAATACTTATGGGAAGGGAGAGTAGGTATTAGAAATAAAATTAAAAAAGACCAAGTTTAAAAATTCACTTAAGAAAAAGTTTAGATGCTTGCAGTCACCAGGGATTGATGAAATGCATCCTAGAATACTCAAGGAGCTAATAGAGGAGGTATCTGAGCCTCTAGCTATTATCTTTGGAAAGTCCCATAGGGAGACGGGAGGATTCCAGAAGGAACTGGAAAAGGGCAAATATAGTGCCCATATTATAAAAAGGGATAATAAAAACCAACACAAGGAAACTACAGACTATTAGTTTACTTTCTGTGTGCCAGGGAAGATTGATGGAGAAAGTAATTAAGGAAATCATGCTGCAAACACTGGAAGGTGATGGTAAGGTATAGGGAAATAGCCAGCATGGATTTGGTTAAAGAGCAAATCATGTCAACCCAATCTGAATAGTTTTCTTTGATAGGATAACGAGTCTGTGGGTATAAGGGAGAAGCAGTGGATTGTGGTATAACCTAGACTTTTAGTAAGGCGTTTGATACGATTCTCGCATGATATCCTTATCGACAAACCTAGGCAAAATACAATTTAGATGGACTACTATAAGGCTGGGTGCATAACTGGTTGATAACCGTACTCAGAGTGTAGTTATTAATGGCTCCCAATCTGCTGAAAGGTATAACAAGTGGGGGTTCCCACAGGGGTCTGTTTTGGGCTGGCTGCTGTTTCAATATCTTCATCAACGACTTAGATGTGGCATAGAAAGTATGTTTATTAAAGTTTGCAAAGGGATACCAAACTGGGAGGGATTGCAACTGCTCTTGGAGGACAGGGTTCCATAATTCACAATGTTCCTGGACCAAATTGGAGAATGGTCCTGAGGTAAACTGGTAATGGAAGTTCAATAAAGACAAATGCAAAGTGCTCCACTTAGGAGATTAATTTCACAATCAGGGGAAGAGACTGTCTGGAATGTGTGGCGAGAAAATGTTAATCCTTGACTTTAGCAAAGCTTTTGATATGGTCTCCCACAGTATTCTTGCCAGCAAGTTAAAGAAGTGTGGGCTGGATGAATGGACTATAGGGTGGATAGAAAGCTGGCTAGATCATCAGGCTCAACAGGTAGTGATCAATGGCTCCACGTCTAGTTGGCAGCTGGTATCAAGCAGAGTGCCCCAAGTTTCGGTCCTGGGGCTGGTTTTGTTCAATATCTTCAGTAATGATTTGGGGGATGGTGTGGATTGCACCCTCAGCAAGTTTGCAGATTACACTAAACTGGGAGGAGTGGTAGATACGCTGGAGGGTAGGGATAGGACACAGAGGGACCTAGACAAATTAGAGGATTGGACCAAAATAAATCTGATGAGGTTCAACAAGGACAAGTGCAGAGTCCTGCACTTAGGATGGAAGAACCCCATGCACTGCTACAGGGACTGAGGGACTGGGGACTAGGGACTGAGTGACTAGGCAGTAGTTCTGCAGAAAAGGACCTGGGGTTAGAGTGGACGAGAAGATGTATAGGACAATACCCTACCCACAACCCTAGCTCCAAGTGCCCTACCCTTAGGGAGGTGGAGTACAAGCAGCGCTGTAGCCAGGGAGATACAGCATTGTATGCGCCTTCCCAGTGTGGATGGGAAGTGAGTTACAGTGCTATAAAGCCACCAACAGTGCTGTAAATCTCAAGTGTAGCCAAGGCCTGAGTTCCTAGGGTAAGGGTTCCTATGGGTAGGACACTTCTGATTTGTAGTACATTATTTTAAACAATTTCTAGTAACAGCTTATTAAGTATGAGTTTACCATTGTGATGGGGCAAGGCCAGATGGCTACAGTAAAGTAGTAAGGAACAGGTATGTTAGCCGCAGGCCAACCAAATCCCTAGTACCATGGTAACCAAATGGCAGTTACTCCAGGTTAATCAAGACACCTAGGTCAATTAAGATCTTTCTAGAAGGCAGTGAAGATAGCTACATTGATTGGGCCACCTGAAGCCAATGAAGTGCTGGCTGAAACTAGTTAAAAGCCTCCCAGTTAGTCAGTGAGATTTGCGTGTGAGGAGCTGGGAGCAAGAGGCACAAAGAGCTGAGAGTGAGAGGGTGTGCTCCTGGAGGACTGAAGAGTACAAGCATTATCAGACACCAAGAGGAAGATTCTTTGGTGAGGATAAAGAAGGTGTTTGGAGGAGGCCATAGGGAAGCTTCTACCCAGATTCTGGTGTGGTTTTGCAAAGACTGTAACTTGCAATTTCCTCTTACTGATATCCAGGCTTTGCGGGGGCATCCAATGTGAAAGCTGCCTACTGGTGGAATCTCTCAGGCAGCAGGTGGGAGAGCTACAGGAGGAGGTGGCTAGGTTGAGGACCATCCGTATCCACGAGCAATTCCAGGACAGTGTCCATGTGGAGACAGTTGAGGTAGCTGTCCCAGTTCACAGGACTGCTGACACACCACTGGTGGAGGAGGAGATGGCTGAGGGTGGACACTGGCAGCTGGTTACTTCTGGCAGCAGGCAGCAGGCTGCTAACCCTCCTGCTGTGGTAATAGGTGACCGTTATGCTCTTCTTGATACAGGAGAGAAGGAGTCACCCCCTACAGTAAAGGAGGAGAAGCCTCGTACCCCTAAGGTTGGGAGGTCTGCTTCCACCACTGAAAATAGGAAACGTAGGGTAGTGGTGGTCAGAGACTCTCTGCTAAGGGGGACAGAGGCACCCATCTATCGCCCTGACATTTCATCCCGGGAGGTACGCTGCCTGCTGGGGGCCCGTATCCGAAACGTTACAGAGGCATTGTTGAGGATTATCTGGCCTTCTGACAACTACCACATGCTACTCATCCATGTGGGTACAAATGATACTGCGAGGTGTGACGCTGAGCGGATCAAGAGTGACTACAGGGCTCTGGGAGTACAGCTGAAGGAGTTTGGAGTGCAGGTGGTATTCTCTTTGATTCTTCCTGTCAAAGGTGGGGGCCCGGGTAGAGACAGATGCATCATGGAGGTGAATGCCTGGCTGCGAAGATGGTGTCTTCCAGGAGGGAGAAACAGTAACAGGAGGGCTTTGGCTTCCTCGACCACGGGATGCTATTTGAGGAAGGACTGCTAGGCAGAGATGGCGTTCACCTTTCGAGGAGGGGAAAGACCCTATTTGCATACAGACTGGCTAACCTAGTGAGGAGGGCTTTAAACTAGGTTCGATGGGGACAAGTGAGCAAAGCCCACAGGTAAGTGGGGAACCAAAGGCCCTCAGGTAATGGAGGGACAACATGAAGACCCTGGTGAGCATCAACATGAAGACCTGGGAGATGGGTCAGGAAACAATGAGGAGCATGGGCTATAATGCAGAGAGAAAGGAGGGTCAGGGCCAAAATGGGGAGGCAAGGACAACCCAGTATCTTAGATGGCCTATATACAAATGTGACGACAGTAGGGGTAATAAGCAGGAAGAACTGGGTGCTAATAAATAAATACAACTGATGACATTGTTGGGATCACTGAAACTTGGTGGGATTATTACACATGATTGGAAAGTTGGTGTGGATGGGTATATTTTGCCACAGGAAGGATGACAGGGAAAAAAGGAGAGTCGAACTGTCATAGAAATGGTGTTGCCTATATATTAGAAATTTATACGCACTTGGACTGAAAGGTGTGAAGATGGACATAGGAGACGAAGTGGTGAGGAGTCTCTGGGTTAGGATAAAAGGGGTTAAAAAACAAGGTGATGTGCTAGGAGAGTTACTTTACAGGCCACTAAACCAAGGTTGGAAGAGGTGGATGAGGCTTTTTAAACAACTAACAATCATCCAAACCCAAGGATTTGGTGGTTGATGGGGGGACTTCAACTGATCCGGTATAGTTGGGCAAAAAGAATGACACAACAAAGGACAATTAACAATAAAAGAAAAAAGACCGACTATATGCGTAATAACGAGATAAAAATAATGTATCAGTAAGACAAAATAAACGAAAAAGACAAAAAAAAAAAAAAAAAGAAAATGAATCAAAATAAACAAATGAAAACGAAAACAAAACGAAGTAAAAAAAAAAAAACACAAAAACAGAAGAGATGAACAATAAAAAAAAAATAAATCAGAAAAAGAAATTTGATTAAACAAAGAAAATACAAACCGAAAAAACACCGCGGGGCACGGACTAATCCAATTAAGGTCCTGGACTGCATTTGCAGAAACTTTTTATTTTCCAGGAAGGTTGAAGAGCTACTGGGGGGAAGCTTGTTTCTAGACTTGGTTTAACAAACAGGGAGGAATCTCCCTGAGAATTTGAAAGCAGAAGGAAGCTTGGTGTGAAACGTGATCATGAAATCATAGAAGTTTGCATTCTAAGGAGGTAGAAGGGAGTACAGCAAAATAGGAGCCATGGTTTCAGGAAGGCAGATTTTTGGTAAGCTCAGAGAGCTGATAGGTAAGGGTCCCATGGGAATCCGTGACTGGGGGGAAAAACCAACTGAGGAGAGTTGGCAGTTTTTTCAACAGGGACACTTTAAGGGCCAAAAGCAAGCAATTCCGATGGGTAGGAAAGATAGAAAAATTGGCAAAAGACCACCTTAGCTTAACCACAAGATTTGCATGATCTAAAAATAAAAGGAGCTCATATTAAAAATGGAAACTAGACAAATTACAAAGGATGAATATAGGCAAACAACACAAGGAATGCAGGGGCAAGGTTAAACGCAAAGGACCAATTAACTCATACCTGCCAAGGAACCTCAAAGGGAAACAAGAAGATTTTATAATACATTAAAGCATGAGGATAGACCAACGGACAGGGTAGACCCCTGCTTCAGTTGAGGGAGAACAATAACAGGAAACTTGGAAAATGGCAGAGATGCTTAGATGGACTTCTTTGTTTTCGGTCTTCACAAGAAGTCTGAAGGAATGTCTAACATAGTAATACTTATGGGAAGGGAGGTAGGTTTAGAAGATAAAATTAAAAAGACCAAGTTTAAAAATCAACTTAGAAAAGTTGATGCCTTGCAAGTCACAGGGATTGATGAATGCATCCTAGAATACTCAAGGACTAATAGAGGAGGTAATCTGAGCCTCTAGCTTTATCTTTGGAAAGTCTCAATGGGAGACGGGAGCGATTCCAAGAAGGACTGGAAAAGGGCAAATATAGTGCCCATTTATAAAAAGGGTAATAAAACAACACAGGAAACTACAGACTAGTTAGTTTAGCTTCTGTGCCAGGGAAGATGATGGAGAAAGTAATTAAGGAAATCATCTGCAAACACTGGAAGGTGGTAAGGTGATAGGGAATAGCCAGCATGGATTGGTAAAGAGCAAATCATGTCAAACCAATCTGATAGTTTTCTTTGATAGGATAACGAGTCTTTGGATAAGGGAGAAAGCAGTGGATTGTGGTATAACCTAGACTTTAGTAAGGCGTTTGATACGATTCTCGCATGATATCTTATCGACAAACTAGGCTAAATACAATTTAGATGGACTACTATAAGGTGGGTGCATAACTGGTTGGATAACGTACTCAGAGGTGTAGTTATTAATGGCTCCCAATCTGCTGAAGGTATAACAAGTGGGGTTCCACAGGGGTCTGTTTTGGGGCTGGCTCTGTTCAATATCTTCATCAACGACTTAGATGTTGGCATAGAAAGTATGTTTATTAAGTTGCAAAGGATAACCAACTGGGAGGGATTGGCAACTGCTTTGGAGGACAGGGTCATAATTCAAAATGTTCTGGACAAATTGGAGAAATGGTCCTGAGGTAAACTGGATGAAGTTCAATAAGACAAATGCAAAGTGCTCCACTTAGGAAGGAACAATCAATTTCAACACATACAAGAATGGGAAGAGACTGTCTAGGAAATAGGTGTGGCGAGAAATCCATCTCTGGAGATATTTAAGAGTAGGTTAGATAAATGTCTATCAGGGATGGTTTAGACAGTATTTGGTCCTGCCATGAGGGCAGGGGACTGGACTCGATGACCTCTCGAGGTCCCTTCCAGTCCTAGAGTCTATGAATCTATGAATCTATAAGTAGCCCAGGGTGTTGTAGCTGTCATGCAGCTGTTACAGGAGGCACTATAGACAGGTGTAATCCACAGGGCCCTGGGCTGGAACCTGGAGTAGAGGGCGGGTCTGGGTTCCCCCCAAACCTCCCAACTCCTGATCAGACACAGGAGGAGCTGACCCCGACTGTGGGTTCCTCCAGAGGGGAAGATCACTGAGGTGAGTAAATCCGCCAATAAACGCAGGACCCACCAAGGTAGAGGAGGAACTTTGTCACACCCTGTATAAGCTTTATACAGAGTAAAACAGATTTATTTGGGGTCTGGACACCACTGGGAACTTGGTATCTGGGTGCTGAAGACAGGAGCACTTCTTAAGCTGTTTTCAGTTAAGCCTGCAGCTTTTGGGGTATGTGGTTCAGACTTGGGTCTTTGTTTGCAGCAGTATAACTGAACAAGATAGGGTACTGAAGTCCCAAGCTGCCAGGGAAAATGGTCTCAGAGGAGTCTCAGCACATGAGGTGGCAGTCCCAAGTAAGTCAAAGAAACAATGAACAAGAGGACATAGTTGTGCTGAAGGCAAAGAAGACGACTTTAGAATTTGAGTTGGAAGCTCTAGTAAGTGAAGATATTTTTAAAAAGGGACTGTGCACTCAGGGGCACCATTTCCAATTTTGGTGGTGGCGGGGAGGGTAATTTAACCATGATTCCAGGGGCTACTTTGGCACCTGAAAACTCTAGTGTTTTGGCAGATAACTTAGCAAATAGCTGACAGGAGCCCTGTATCTAATTCCTTTATAAAACTAAGGTGGTTTCTGTGACCTAACCCATCACAGACTCTTCCTCAACATACAGTGTTCATTTATATGTCTGATACTTTTGTTCTTTAGCATAGTTTCAACCAATTTCCCTGGTACTGAAGTTAGACTTACTGGCGTGTAATTGACAGGATCATCTCTGTAGCCTTTTTTCTTTTAAATTGCTGTTACATTGGCTGTCCTCCGGTCATCTGGCACAGAGGTTTATTTAAGCGACAGGTTACATATCGCAGTTAGGAGCAGTGCCATAACAAGGGAAGGGCAAAGAGAGTGAGGCACTTGCCTCGGGCTCTCAAAGTGGAGGGGCGCAGCTCTACCATGATCGGCGGCGCTTCAGTGGCAGTTCTATCGCCACCACTTCTTTGGCAGCAATTTGGCAGTGGGTCCCTGAGTCCGTCTTGGAGGGAAGGACCTGCCACCAAAGTGCCGCCACTGCCTTCATTCATTCTTCAGCAACAAATCGGCGATGGGTCCTTCTCTCCAAGAGGGATTCAGGGACCCACTGCCAAATTCTTGACGAACAACAAATGAAACAGCAGCAGCAATTTGGCAGCAGATCCTTCCCTCCACAGGGACACAAGGACCCGCCACCGAAGAGCCTGGAGCTGCCCCATGCCTCAGATGCAAAAATTCCTTGCTACGGCTCTGGTTAGGAGTTCTGTAAATTTGTAACTGAGTTTCTTCAGAACTCTCAGGTAAATATTATCAGGTTCAGGGGAACTACTGCTTAATTTATCAATTTGTTCCAAAACCACCTCTATTGACACAACAATCAGGAACAGTTCCTCAGATTTGTCACCTAAAATGAATGGCTCAGATGTGGGAATCTCCCTCACATCCTCTGCAGTAAAGACTGATTCAAATTTAGCTTCTCCACAATGGCACTGTCTTCCTTGAGTGCTCCTTTAGCAACTTGATTATCCAGTGGCCTCACTGATTGTCCAGGATACCAGGGGCAGTATATGTTTAAAAAGTTTTGCAAGGATTTGGGCATTTAATGGTGGTGGTTGGGAGGACCAATTTAAAAAAAACAATTTCACCACACAACTTATCTAAATTTGTACACCCATCTGATTTGTGGTACAGTATTTTAAACAATTTCTAGTAACAGCTTCCAGCTCTAGGGTTAGGCTCTTAAGTTTCTGTCTTTAGGCATGCATACTACTGTCTCAGTTTAGGCAGCAGGATACCTGTCACAAACCTAAACCCCAGTGTGATCTACAAAGCAGAGTACAATAGACAGGGGAAACACCTATTTTAAATGTGGGATGAACCCTGAACTCCCTTACTGAATTGGGCTCCATTCAAAATACCAGTAGCGTCACCACACACCTTATAAAATTTAACCTAGCGGTTAAAGCACTGATGGGGGAGACCCAGGTTCAATTTCCTCCCTCTGCCTGATAGGGAGAGGATATGAATAGGGGGTCTCCCACATCTCAAGTCAGTGCTCTAAACACTGGACTAAAAGTTATAAGGTGAGAGGTGGTGGTGGCAGCAGTAACACCACCATCTCCTCCAGCATTTCTGGCAAAAAATGGTTTAGGCATCTGACTCTAGGAGACAGTTTGCAATTATGAATCACAAGCAGAGGTAGGCACCTCCCTGCAGTCCAGACCCAGGTGTCAAGCTCCATAAGAGGGGATGGGTTTAGGACACACACCTCTCATCACCATCACCCATTGGTTAGCTTAGGCACTTCCCCACGCAGCATGCTAGTTTTTGTGGATTGCATATTTAGGCACCCATCTTTCCCCATGTATTCTACAGGGAGCCTAAGTACCTCACTCAGGTTTTGTGTATCCCAGTGATTTTCTAGGCAACTAAAAGTTAGATATTGCAACACTCAGCATTGCAACTCCTAAATCCCTTTGTGAATCTGGCTCATGGAGATTCCCAAGGGAAGAGAGGCAGAGATGAGGTGACCTGGAAAATTCCAGAGAGATGGGGAAGGGAAGTGATTCAGAGGCTAAGAGGAAGGTGATGTTAAAGAGAACATCTTGTGAAAGGAAAGTGATAAGGTGAGTGAAGGAAACAGGTGGGGATGGAATTATGGTCCTAAGGAAAAGATGAGGTTGAGAACATGAGGAAATGAGAACAACACAGAGGAAGACTTGAGAGACAAAACCCACTGAAACCATTAGAAAGAAGTCCTTGATTTCAGTTGGCTCTGGATCAGGCCCAATAAGAGGAAAAAGTAAAATATGAAAATAATAGACAGAAAAGAGATTGTAATATGGAAATCAAATAGGAGAGAAGAATTGTCTTAATCTCCACCCCCTTTTTTTCCCCTAAGGACTAGATTATCAGATGGTATAGTTATCTGTGGTTCACAGTCAAGCTGGAAGGATATATTGATTGGGGCCCTGCAGGGATCTGTTCTAGGTCTGGTTCTGTTCAATATCTTCATCAATGATTTATATAATGGCATAGAGAGTACACTTACAGAGTTTGTGAATGATTCCAAGCTGGGAGGGGTTGCAAATGCTTTAGAGGATAGGATTACAATTCAAAATGATTACAATTCAAAATGATCTGGACAAATTGGAGAAATGATCTGAAGGAAAAAGGATGAAATTTAATAAGGACAAATGCAAAGTACTCCATTTATGAAGGAATAATCAGTTGCACAAATACAAAATGGGAAATGATTGCCTAGGAAGGAGTACTTCAGAAAGAGTTTTGGTGGTCACAGTGGATCACAAGCTAAATATGAGTCAATAGTGTAACACTATTGCAAAAAAAGGAAACATCATTCTGGGATGTATTAACAGGAGTGATATAAGCAAGACACGAGAAGTAATTCTTCTGCTCTACTCTGCACTGATTAGGCCCCAGCTGGAGTCTTGTGTCCATTCTGGGCACCACATTTCAGGAATGATGAGGACAAATTGGAGAAAGTTCAGAGAAGAGCAAGAAAAATGATTAAAGGTCTGGAAAACATGTCCTATGAGGGAAAATGGAAAAAAAATGGTTTGTTTAGTCTGGAGAAGAGAACAGTTTTCAAGTACATAAAAGGTTGTTACAAGGGGGAGGAGAATAAAAATTGTCCTTCACCTCTGAGGATAGGACAAGAAGCAATGGACTTAAATTCCAGCAAGAGTGGTTTAGGTTGGACATTAGGAAAAACTTCTAGCTGTCACTGTGGTTAAGCACTGGAACAAAATGCCCAGGGAGGTTGTGGAATCTCCATCATTGGGGATTTTTAAGAACAGGTTGGACAAACATCTGACAGGGATGGTCTAGATAATACTTAGTCCTGCCCTGAGTCTAGGGGACTGGACTAGAAAGCTTCTCGAGGTCCATTCCAGTCCTATGATTCTATGGTTTTATATTGATGCCATGTTACTGAACCAAATAGGGCTATATTGAGGACCTGGCCCATGCCGGGAACAATTAAAAACTGCATTTTAATTACAGAAGTCAGTGATGGTTTGTGCAGAGACACGGGACTACATTAATCAGACAGTAATAGTTTTATTTATTTGCATCTAAGAACTTCACCAGCTTTTAAAACACAAACTCTTCTAAAAAATGAAAATGATATCTTTCTGGCCTTTGCAATAGGTAAGCATATTATTGGCAATAGAAAATGGATTGACTTCCTGCCTACTCAGACCGGCTATCAGAAATGTCAGATAATAAAGCATATATGAGAAACAACTATAGCAAGAGAAACAATATTGATAAATCTGATGACATTTTGGACCATTTTTATGCCTACTGCTGGTAAGGGCTTAAGAAAAGGGACTTCTAAATAAGCAGTGTTAAGAACAAAAATTAAATTCAAGGGATTCTTAATGCCTCTGTTTTCATTGTCATTTACAGTGAACATATTTATTTCACTAAAACATCTATAAAATCAATAGTGCCTCAATTTTATGATACAATGTGGCTTTCCTTTGTCTTTATTTTTGGTTGTCTTGTTTTATTGTTGTTGTTGTTTCATTTCTGCAAAGCTCCCTATTCAAAAATGGTATTTGTGGGATAAATTTTTCAGTTGTGTGGGGGAAAATGCTAATGTGGGTCATAGGTATGAGTTCCATGTGATGAGTATAAATAATATGATCGACAGAAAATCCATGGTATTGGAGGGCTGGGAAGTTTGTGAAAAGAGGATAGTAGTAACTAAAATGAAAAGTAAAAAACAAACAAACAAAAACCACTAACACATGTGTCAGGTTTGGAATGATTTGGATAAAAAACGGAACTGTCTTTTCTTTCTGAGAGATATGTTAGCTTTTATGAATCTTCTTGCATTTGTTAGTTATAACAGATGTTTCCCTGTTCTATTTGTCTTACCACAGCCCTGTAACTGAACAAACAAAATAGAAGATGTTCTGGGGAAATAATACCAATTTAAACAGAGGATCTGGTGATCCTTCCCTCCTCCACTCATCTGGGCAAACTGTAAAACATCATGTTCAATTTCCTGCATTTTGGAAGATAATAGACAAAACTAAAATAAACAAAAGCAAAAGATTTAAAAAAAGCCTCCTTCTATTTACTAAGAACTTTAGAATAACTTGGCAATGGCAAATTAGAATTGTTTTTATACATAAGCAAAGCAAAGCCTATAAAACCAATTCTATGACTTCTTTCAAATGTTTTAATAGGCTCCCGCCCCGCCTTTTGTGTATGTTTGAAGAGCTACCTGAGTCCTTTTGAGCCCAGGATTTTTGGCATACATTCCCTAGTGTGAGAACAGAATGTAATTTGCCATTGCCAAGTTATTGTAAGGACTTGTCTATGCTGGCAGGACATTTGGGGTACATATTGCTATACTCCATACTGAAAAGCATCCTGTAATGCAGCGATATGTAGACCTTAATAGTTCAGGAGCCAAATTAGTGATCAACATTATGCAAAAGAGCCACAGTAGCATGAATTCATTGTTTCATTTACGTGTGTGTGTGTGTGTGTGTGTAAGCTCTGCTTGTTGGAGTTGCACATTGTCCTCCTCTAGTGGTAGGTAGGCCAGGTAGAGGTTAATGAGCCTGCTATAGCCTTGGCTACGAGGTGTGTTTTTTAGCTCATGCCGTAGAAGCCCAGTATGTATGTGTGTGTATATATATGTATGTGTGTATATGTATATATATATAATTCTCACAGCAAAATGACTGGCCAAGTATTATTATTTTATCAACTACAATTGGTTAATAACATAGTAAAAGCATCCTGATTAGTTAATAAATTGGTTAATACAGTAACAATGTTTTAATATCACGTGCTGCAAAGAGCCACAGGATATACATTAAAGAGCCAAATGTGACTCCCAAGCCTCACTCGGAGTATCACTGCTGTACTGTATATATGTGGTGAGGAAAGGCTCTGGCAACAGGGAGGCAGTGGAGACACTACACTACACTGCTAAAAATAGCAGTGTAGACCTGGGAAACATTACTTGGGCATGTAGGGTATATAGTGTAGGGAATATACTTTATATTTCTGGCATGTTTTTACTCCACTCGCATAAGCAATGTCTCTCTGTTTGTCATGTTCTACTTGTAAATATTAAGCTGCAAGACTGCTACTAGCAGATCAGGCTCCTTTACCAGATATGGACTGACTACAGAGCTTCCATTATAGAAAGATAAACCAGATGTGTTCTCTATAAAATCCTATAATGCATTGCCAGGTAAGGCTGTTAAACTCTGATAAGGTATGTTACACACAACTCATCTAGTGCCTGAACAGTATAATGAAGTCAAGCATTCCATTACACTGTCTACAGTGTTATTTATACCCCTGCTAAGGGGACATGCAGTGTATGTACTCATAACACTGTAAATATAGATATAGCTACAATCAATAGAAATTCACTATCCTATGATTACTTAATTACTTTTCACTCATTCACTGAGACAAAAAATCATGTAAAAGAGATATCATTTACTTCTGGAAGCTAAAATTAATTAAAGGAATATGGTAATTGCTGGAAGTGAACATGTTTCTGATTTATAATAAGTAATAAAGGAGCATTTCAGGAAAAAAGCCTTAAGAAATGTGTCTTCTTCAGAAGGCTATGTAAAACAGAATGAGTAAGAGTCCATGGAAATGCAGGAGGAGTGGGTAAGTAAACTATTCTCTGGTTTCAAGACAAGACCTATCCCTACATGGGGAGACACTTTTCAAGTGTTTATAGCTACTATTTCACCTCTACATGATAAGAGAATCTGTCATTCAGAAACATTGGAGTTTACTTTTAAGTGCTGATAATTTTAAAACTCCATTTTTAGCTTCCCCCCATTCTTTATCTGTAAGAGAGGTAATAATCTTAAGGATTTATTGGTGAGATTAGACACTTATTACTTCAAATCGCATCCTTTTCTTGTATTTCTCCCGGGAATATTGTATGTTATAATTGCACAGTATGAAACAAGATGACACACTTACCCATCCATACTAAGGAAGGAATATATACTCTGAACAGATGAAAATTTGAATTACAGAATGTCTACAGTAAAGAGAATAAATTAGTTATCTGCAAATCCACTGTAAGTAATAAATCCGTCATAGCTGATATATATGTTATAAGACATCTGACTCTTCCATTTGATAGTGCAGTACCATATTTATTTTCTGTGATAAATCATTCAAGTCATGCACAAAAACATGTGAACATGTGGGCCTGATTCATCGCTCCATTACATCAGTGTCTGATGTCCATTTCAATGGACTCAACGTGATGTTTAACTGGTTTAGCAGAGCAGTGGATCAAGCCTAGTCACTTTCATAAAATGGGGGAGAGAAACGCATGTCCTTGACTGGCTGACTTATATTATGCCAATTTATGTCAATATGTCCATGCTCAAAAGTCCAATACTAGAAAGTGCTCCCTTTGAGAGTTCAAGGCACTAGATACCTCTCAAAGAAGAACTCGCTGCCTTACAGGTTCTAGCATTTCTGAGTTTGATGTGGTCCCATGTGATCTACTAACTAAGAAGCATTCTGAACTGCTAGAGTAACACACAATTTCCTGCTCAGCACTCATTGGCCAAATTACATCCTCCATTTTATTTAATCTATGAAAAAGGACAGGACACAGCAAGAGAAAATAAAGCTTTCAAATGTGCCTCTTCCCATTATTTATTTGAGTTGTATTTAGCTGCAAAGACTCCAACCTCTAGTTGGTAATGAAAATGTATCTGAAACCTTCTTGCTCTCGTACTATACAGTGCCCTAAGTGAAGAGGCATTTTTGTTTATCTTGGTCTCCAAAACTGGAATGACTATTGTATTAGCCTTTTCATGATGATGTGACCCAGGGAAAATTCAGCTTTTCTAACAATCAATGTTTTTTTAAGTCATCAAGTTGACAGCAATACCCATGGGAACAGTGAGAAAGAGAAAGCACTTTTTTTTTTTTTGCTTTAGGCAGTATAAAGTCTTAGCCCCAGAGGGGTTCCATGTTCATTTTCACTTTTAGCTATACAGGAACTTAATTCCCCAAAAGTTTGAAATAATTTTCGTACCACCGTTATCAAAAGGGGATTCATTTTTCATTTGGTCAAAATTTCCTGTAAAAAATGTGTGGGATCTGGGGTTTTGGGTGGGATTTTTTTTTTGGCCTTTCACTTATTTTCCCCATCTCCCCTCTTCTTCCCCCCACCCCATTTTGTTATTGAAAGTGAGGAAAGAAAGTTAGGAGGAGGGAAGGAAACCAACTTGTATTCATGTTTTATGGAAAAAATGGAGAATGAAGGGGGATTTAAATTGTTTTCTCAAAAAAAATAAGAAAATTGTTTTATTTGAAAAAATTCAATGAGCTATGTTTAATACCCTTAAGTCATATTGTCATGCTTCATTGAAAAATAAAGAAAGATCTCTTGATTGTCTTTGGGGGGTGGAGGGGTGGCTGAACGTAATGGTCTAAATGCTTGCACAAACAGTGGAGCCAGCTCTACACTACAGACCTATACACTACAGACCTGAGCAACGTAGTTACACTAGCCTAACCTACTGTGTAGACAGTGCTAGGTCAATGGGCGAGCTTTTCCCATCAGCATAGCTACCACCTTTCGGGGAGGTGGATTAACTATGTCGATGGGGAAGCTGTCCCTTCTGCTTAGGAGTGTCTTTCACTGAAGTCCTCACTAGGAAACACTGGGAATCTTTTTCAACAGTGCTTTCTGAAGCATCTATATGCACAGGGGAATAACAATCTCTGTAGTCCTCCTTAAGAGGATAAAGCATGTACTCCCACATGCAGATGGCCTCCTCTGCTGCACTTCATAAGAAATTTGTTAACTTTACTTGGAGATGTGGGCCTTGCAACAGACCTTGTCATCTCTAGGTCTACTACGGTTTACAGTACTTCTAGGTTGGTTTGCAACAGAGTTACTCAAACAGGGGTCTCTGCTTGTGTAGGGAAAGCCTCTGGCAGGCTGGGCCAGTGTGTTTACCTGCTCCACCCACAGGTCTGGCCAATCTTGGCTTCCACTGGCTGCGGATCGCTGCTCTGGGCCAATGGGAGCTGCTGGAAATGGCGGCCAGTAAGTCCTTCAGCCTGCGTCGCTTCCAGCAACTCCCATTGGCCTGGAGCAGCAATCCACGACCAGTGTGAGCCACGATCGGCTGGACCTGTGGACAGGGCAGGTAAACACACCGACCCGGCCCGCCAAGGGTTTTCCCTACACAAGCGGCGACCTCTGTTTGAGAAACCCTGGTTTACAACCATAATTTCCTTATTGTCCAGGCTTTAATATTATATTATAATATCCTACTGAACATTTTTAATAAGTGAAATATTTTGTCAGTCTTAACTATTTTGACAAAGGTTTTATCTATAAATTTCCTTTGTGGCAAATTGCCGGTACTGTTCTGCTGGGTCTCGCGCTTTCTCTTCTCTG
>NC_133769.1:223421907-223529352 GCF_003597395.2 Chelonoidis abingdonii
CCACAGCTGTTCTAGTTAATCTAAAGCAAACCTTCCTCCCTTGGCAGGGAATAAGGCCCCCTGCTAACACTCTTATGCTGCCCTCTGGCCATGCTGTATCACACCTTGTTTCATTAAACATTAATTTTAACTTCTGGAGTATAACAGTGTGTCTATTTATTTCTTGTTAATACTATTTTATACCTAATATTACACTACAAAGAATATCTCATACACGCACTTAATTCCAGAATTTAGCATTACTGACACACACAAAAAGTTCAAATTTTAAGGTCAGTTTAAAACCCAATCAATCACAAACTCATACATAACTTCTGGCAAGAATGGTTATTCAAAACACTATTAATATTTGTAATCGTCTCAAATGATTTGATTAGAGAGAAGTCTTAGTTTTAATGAAAATCAGAACATAGGAATATTCTTTACTAAGGTGAAGCTTGCATAGAAATAAACATAGAAATTCCACTTGTAAGAATATAGATTTCTTTCTTTGGGCCTGTATGATCTTCAGCATATCAAGAAATATGACTTTTTAAATTATCTTAATGTTTTCAAAATTTTTCTTGCTTTCTACAATTTTTACCTTTTCCTAAATATCACTTTTTTTTCTTTCGGCTATTTGAGATTTTCTTTCTAAACCTTATAACTTTACAGAAAGTGAGGCTTATTTTTTCTCTCAAGTGTCTAATTGAACATTTAGGCCTTGCAGAGAATATTCTTAAGTGTAATTTTAACAGTGGCTATAGCAGTCATAGCTTTGACCTCTACCCTTACATCTAATTCAAAAACTGCGCATAAATCAGTATATGATGGGAGAGGAGGGTGTAAACCATACACCCTTACTAAGAGGGTTAAGAGGTGCCTATGGACTCACCTGCTGGCACCTGGAAGGATGTTAAGTAGATCAATAAACAGACCCACCTAGAACGGGGTCAAATTTCCAAAAATGGATTGAGGCAGCTCAGAGATCCAACAGAGTTCCTGCTTTCTGAGGTCAGCCTGACAGAAATCAGAAGAAAGGGGAACAGGGAAAAACCCCAGAAGCAGAGTTAGCTGCTATGGTGGGTTACAAAATAAGGGCAAGACTTCAGGAAGGTAAGCTTGGGGTGTTGGTGTCCAACTGATGAATAGAGTATTGCGCAGACTTGTGAAGGACTAAAGCTCAGACTTGGGAAGGGTGTAAGTAGTTCAAGTAAGTATACTTTTGATTTGGGAATAGTTGGAGTACTCTCTTTTTTTTCAGCATAGGGTACATGATATTGCCCTGTCTGTAGCCCTGGTGAGATTTTCCATGGTACGCAGTTCCTCCAGTAACTGGCAGACCAACAGATGTTCCAAGGCTTGTTTCACCACAGTCATGTGTCTGGGTCACTGGAGTAGCCCCACTTCCAAATATTAACTTTTGACCTGCAAACTCTTGTTCAGAGGCAATTTAAACATCTCCAAGTCAACCAATCCTTCTCCACACCATGATTTGGCAATGGCACATGCATTTTGACATCCTAATTTGTATTTTGAGCGGTGTGCACCTCATTTTCTAGTGTTGTAGCCATTGGTGTCTGGGTAGTTTAATGCAGTTCCATTGCAGCTAGGAAACTTTTCCAAAATTTCAGGCAGCTAACTGCCATGATGTGGTCACATTGGAGATGTCTGGTATCTTTGACTTCTCCTAATCATTCCTTTTGCTTGTTACTGCTTTCCTAATAAGCAGTGAAGCAATTCCAGAAAGCATTTAAAGGCTGCTCACATTTTTTGGTTTTAGATAACCTGTGATGTAATAGCAGCAATCATTCAGCACATTGTCCAGCTTCTTTGTGTGAGCTGATCTTTGCACACCAGACATGCATATTTGACTATTACATAGCAAAGTGCCAGTGCAATGGCTCTTAGTGTTGCTGGGTTGGTTCCCCATTAAGAATTTGCAAGCTTCCCGGGTGTGGTGTTCTGGATTCTAATTGTGACTTTTGTCTTCACACTCTTCTTCAAGGCACACATGGAAGTCCAGTGTCTCTCCAAGGTAGACAAGATTCCACCAGTGGGCAAGTGATACCCCATTCCAGATGATGTTGAGTTATCTGTTGGCCTCACACTTGTGAAGATAGAAGAGACTCCCTAGTGTTTTGGCTGGGTTGGTATATTATCCCAAAAAACAAATTATATGACAAGAGCCCAGAGAGCACCAAGGTTAACATAGCTTCACTCTGGGTGAGTTCCCTGGCTTGGACAGTGACACATCGGTCTTCAGCATAGATAAAAATTCTTGTGCCAAGATAGATCAGTTAATCATTTTCTGCAGATGTTGAAGAGTGTTGGTGAGAGTACACTCCCTAGTGATAGGCCATTTTTCTGTTGCTGCCATGAGTTCCACTTCCTGAATAATTTAACATAAAAAGGTTGATCCTCTAAAAGAGATTGTATTAGTCATATGAGAGGGTGATCATTCACTGTGTTGTATATTTTAGTGAGGAACCTTCAGCAATTTTCCTGTTGGATGCTGTTGATAGGCTGTGTTTGTTGACCTGTTACCATACCTTTTTCAAAGTTGTGTTTGATGTACTGAGCGCTATTCAGCGCTTGGCCGATGTATGACTTGTCTAGGCAGAATCTAGTTTGCTTTGGGATTAGGTGCTCTTCAGCAGAAAGTGAAAGGTGGTTTAAGAGGAGATACTCATACAGTTTGTTGAGCTGACATAGGCTTAAATTTCTTCAGCACCATTGCATCCTTCCCTGGCATCAGGAGTACTGCAACATTAGCTCATTGCCATAGCTTGGA
The DNA here is from genome assembly GCF_003597395.2 of Chelonoidis abingdonii. NCBI lineage: Eukaryota > Metazoa > Chordata > Testudines > Testudinidae > Chelonoidis > Chelonoidis abingdonii. The sequence continues at coordinate 223,424,681 of NC_133769.1, forward strand.
TACTTTGTATGTGGCTGAGCATGTATTAAACCACTGGAGTTCTTCGGTGTTGATCTGAAATGTTTGATTTGTTCAGTGTGAATGTTGTCTAGATTGAACATCCCCTAGTCTGAAACTCAGAGAAGATGGAGAATCTGTGTATCCTGACAAACCACTGGAAAAAGTGGTGTGATGACACCAGAGATCAGGGATGGATGGACTAATGAGTTGGAATTTAGCCTGAGGCTTTGGGAATGTTGTCTGTTGAAATTCAAGTTACCCTGGAAGAGGTGAGGCTTTAATGTGACCTGGTCAGAGAGCTGAGTCATGAAAAGACGCAGACTCTCACAGAGCCAGAGCAGCTGTCAGCAAGGGGTGCCAGGAGGGGCAGGACAGGGAAATGGTGTGACAGATTTCTGTTACCAATCTGTTTGAGGCATCAGGTGATCAGGCTGAGGCCACAGGATTGTTTGGGAAGGAGATGATGAAACACACCAAGTGTCTAAGTTTTATAGCTTTATTAATAAAATAATAAAATAACACCAGAAAGTGCTAGGGGACGGTTCCCCACATCACTCAGAGGAAGGAAGAAAGCGTTAGTGCCCCAAGCCCTAATCCACTTTCATACTCAAACCCGTACTACCTGAGGCTGGCCAAGCCTGGGTGTAACGTAAGAATAAGTGGGAGAGGGGTGGACGGGAGTTCTTGTCCTGGGCCCAGGTTGTCCAGGATCCTCTGTGATCTCCAAAGTGCTCCAGCTCTTAGGAGGGTTTTAAGTCCTGGGTTTCTTTGGGGGTGTTCCTTTCATGGACCTCTGCTCCTGATGCTTTTTGTACCAGTTAAAACCGGCTTTCTGTGGTCTTCTCAGCTTTCCCAAAACATACCGGCTAGACTTTGTTGTCCTCTTTGGACGTTTTTTGTACTGACCTTCACCTGTCTTGCTTGTTAAGGGCTGCCTTTGCAGGTTTGTTCAGTTGCATTTTTTTTTCTTATGGCTGGTCAGTGGATTCCAGGCCCCCATCTTTCTCGGCAGGCAGCCAAGCGTCGCCTGTGATCTGTGGCCTTGGGCTGGAATTGGTGCTTTATCTTCTGACTGAGCGCAGTGAAGTGTCAAGTTAACTCATTCTCTGCTTTTTTCTTTCTTCCTGCTCTGGCCTCTGCAGCCTGCAAAGGAATCTTCCATTCTTCATTCACCCTTTAACCCATCCCCAAAATGCCTTGCAATGCTTGCAACAGTGTTAGCAATACACTATGCTAATCGGCCTCCACAGAGAACCCCCTGAGGGAGAGGGCCACTGGGGGGTGACAATGAGAAGAGCGGTGTTTCCACACCCCACTACTCCACCTCACAACATGGGAACAGGGAAGGTGGACAGTATAGACCTGCATTAAAATATTGTTCTCTGGTGAGTCAGAGGTGTTTGAGTCACACAGTGCTAGTCCAGAAGTGTATCTCAGATGTCCTTGTTTGGACAAGTTTATACTTAAAGTTATGATCTAGCTGCAAATCAAGATAGAGGGAATTAGAGTTATTCTGTCTCCTAAAATAAGTTTCTGAACAAAAGACAAATATGTCTTTGAAACAGATGGTTAAAGTTAACACTATGTAGAGTTTACAGTGGTCTGATGATTTGGAAATCTGATTGTAGAATTTAAGAATTCTGTGTGAAATTACGAACTCTGTAGCTTCACCAAGCTGCATACACCATTCTGAATGTGTAGCTCCTTTGCTTTCTCTATGATCTGTCTCCCTGTTGGGTCCCAAAGATGATAGCAAAAGAGTCATTGATGTCAAATGCTTGATTATTGACATGTAATAACTCTGAACACTAGACTGGCTCCCAGCCACCAGAACTGGTTTATCAGGGGAAAGATAGTCATGGCAACAACATCACCTGCCAGATGTTTGTGCTCATGTGGAAAGCACGCAAGGGTGTCACCTGATACAGAGCTAAAAGTTACAAATAGGGATATTTGTAGGGTCTTTAATTATTGTCTCTAGCTCAACATGAGAAAGAAGCAACTCAGCCTATAGGGACCTGTATCAGGCAAAGGGTATTTCCTGCTTCCAGATGACCCCAAGGAAAAAGGTCAGACTGGTTAGGGGCAAAGGAAGCAAGCAGACCTAGGGGGTAAAATGCTTTGTGTTTCAGTCCACCAGCCAACCATTGATACAGACGCTGGACAGCTCAACAGATATTGACCCTCACTCAAAGAAATTAGTTAGTGAAGAAACTGAGGTGGGGAAATGCACGTAGAGTTGGTTGCTTGCCCAGAGTCTGATCCAAGAAAATACAGATCACAGAGTAAAGCGTCTGTGAAATACTTATAATTGCCATGTTGCCTGTTAAACTATAAAGCAGAAATTGAACACTTCTGGGGTGGAATTATAGAAGAAGGCACGTTTAAGTAGTGAGATGGAGTTTGAAGGGTCACCTTTGTGCCCACAGGGGCTAGATAGCTGGACACTAGTTTCCAGCACTCAGAGCTGATAGACAGCAGGTCTGCATGCTGTGTGTGTGTGTGTGTGTGTGTGTGTGTGTGTGTGTGTGTGTGTGCACGTGCGCCTAGGGACCCCGAGATTGGGGCAGTGTCTGGACTATGTCCAGGCTCCAGAGTCACAGAACACCACAGCAATGGTGGGGGAAGGGACTGATGCATTCCCAGAAAGCCAGGCATTCTGGTACTTCCAGGAATGGCCTGGGTCCACCCCTGCCTGCATGACTTTAGTCACAGAGTATTCCATTTCGAGGAGTTCCCCACCACCCTGCCATGTGCCCTCATTTGCACAGTTGGGAGAGGTGCTATTCAAAAATGATGTCTTCTGGTGTGACCAGGCAAAACCACATCCAGTTTTATCCCTGAGAGGGGATAAACCACATAAAAACAAGACTGTGAAATTTAAAGCCAGACAAATGGCTAGCCTACATAGCAGTCTGGTGGGTGGCCAGTAGGGGGTGCCAAGCTGAATCTGTGACAAGGGGTATCTGAAATTCTTTTAACATACTAAAATGATAGCCCACATCATTGAGGCAGGAGAAGATACTTGATTGAAGGAGCTGAGACACAAAGAGGAGGGGAAAAAGAAGGAGCAGACTTGGATGCTCTAGGGCCTTCCCCTCTCCACCTGGCCTAGAACATGTGCATAGGGTGACCACCTTTTAAATATGCAAAATCAGAGCACATGAAGGAACCTTGCTTCTCCATGGCCCTGTCCCCTCCTTCTCCTCTTCCCCGCAATGCCTCACTCGCTAGCCAGGCCAGAAACCTGACCCAAAAAGTGGTAAGAGCTGTCCAGGGAGCCCAGGCCACTGTGGGGAGCACCGGACCATCCACCTGTCCTGGGCAGGGAGCCAGGGTGCCCAACAGCAGCCCAGTGTTCCCAAGCTCTGGAGTATGCCTCCTATGGCAGGTGGAGAGTCTGGAGCTCCTCGGGCTCTCTGGGCAGCTCTTACTACTGCCTGAGTCCAGCTTCTGGCCTGGCCAGGGGTGGGGCCTGAAAAGGAAGAGGAGGAGTAGGTGGTGGGTCCTCAAGGCAAGGGGGGCTAAGGCAGTTCAGACCCCCCATACCAGGAAGAAGCAGGTGCCACCCCTGAGCCTCAAGCAACCATGGAGCAGTGCTGCAAGAAATCCAGGACAAATGCTGTCATTTGGATTAGGACTTGAAATATATATTTTGGGACTGTCCCACCCAATTAGGTCATCCTGCACGTGCGAATTGTGCCTGTGTAGGGACGAGGGCTGAACCCAGAGGGTTAGGCTGAAGGGGGCCTACACTGGATACTGGTTATTGGACATAGAGGCCACTTAACATCATTAGATCAAAATAAATGCCTGGTAGTTTGGTGGGTTTAGCCTCCTCACCACTTAAATTAGGAAGTTAATAACCTCATGGCCATGTGATTTTTAAAATCCATCCATGTGTCTCTTTAATTTTTCTGCATGTCCTGATGACAGCAAATGAAAATTTAAGCCCTTAGCTTTCAAAGAAACAAACTAACAAATCACAGTTCTTTGGTAAAACAGTGCTCAGCATCCCAAGGGTAAATTGATTAGAACCAATTTAGCCTCTGTCAGGTCAAATGTGGTATTTCAAGGACTAGACTGAGACTCATGGAACCCTCTTATTAAGATGATAACTTTAATGTATTCCTGTACTATATAATCAGTAGCAAAAACCTTTCCCTCTCCATTATCAGCACTTGTGCCAAACTTTAATTTGTATGTATATGAACCCCCCAAAAAACTATTAAAAGAACATTAAGGTTGCAAAGTCAGGTGCTCAAAAGGAAGGTAATGCCAAAAGTAAGTATGCAGTTTTAATTTGTCTCCTTTGTGCATATGCCTTATGATATAGTCTTTAATTGCATCACATAGTCTTTCCACAGAATCTCTGTCTCACTCAGTGGATAGAATGGATAAAACTCATTTAATAAGCAACTTGTCAATTTTTCTTCTTCTTTCTTCAGTGTATGACTCGAGACATTATTTATTGTCCACTATTCAAACCCCACTCTAAGACAGAATTATTGTTGTTCATGGGCTTTTCTAAGTTGCTTATTATAATATTTGAGAGTTTAACTAATCTTCACAACAGCCCTGTGATGTCACAGGGTGGAGGTGTTATCTTTAATTTAGAGAGTAGGAACTGAGACATACAGATTAAGCTAAAAAGTATCCGTCAGACTGTTTTTTTTCCAGAATATGTAGCAGTGTAAGGCATTTCCCATGTTCATAGCACAGCTCCAACTGTCCTCAGCTCTACCTATAACTAACTGAGCAAAAAATTGACTTCTGAGTTCAGCGGCTGAAAGGCAGGGAAGAGTAGCTTTTAGCTCACTCAAAACAGGAATCTTGTTTTTTCTCAATGAATTTCCGCAGGTTTTTTTATTTCATTTTGTTAAATTTTTATCATTTTTAACATTTTTTATTTTTTTGAAATAAAATTAGAGGAAGTTTTGAATCAAAAAAAGAAATATACCATTTTTGTTTTTTGTTTTTTCAGAATTTATTTTGTGTTTTTGCCAAGATAATTTGGCAAAATAAACATGAATCCAGAATATATTCTGGTGTTACCAAATCTGCATTTTTCACCAAAAAAAAGCATGCAAAATTCACCCAGCTGTACTCTTAAATGCTTGACTTTGCAGCCATAATGTTCTTTAATTGTACTGTTTCAAATGTGTAGTTTCCTAGGATTAAAAAAACCCTGTAATTCAATCATAATGGTATAATTGACATAGTCATCAGCTTACAATCGTGCTTATAATCAGTTCTGGACTTTATTTTTACTATTAAATGTTAGAATAGAGTAGTTTTTTAAACATGGTAGGTTCTCAGATACTATGCTAATAGGGGGTAGTATAAAGACAGTAGATGATTAGGTACACCATCCTCCCAGAAGCTTTAGTATAATGTTTTTATGCACCTATTATATCAACTGTGTTTCTCTGATGATATTTCTTTGTTGAGTGCTTTAAAAAACAAGCAAATATTATCCAGCAAACTTTCAAATCAAAATGACAAGTTGTACATTTTTTAAACTTCACCTGATCAAGTAACATATGCCTAGAGATAACACCTGAAAAACATACATGAATTGACTATACTGAGAACAAAAGGAGGTCATGCTATAAATTCTTACTATATTTTTTTACTGAAGCAGTGTAGTTGTCCTCCATTATCTTTAAAAAAGCTTTTCATTGGAATTTTGTACTTTATTTAATTTGTTTACCTTCAAATTTGTGGGTTTTTTTAAATATCCAAGCAACTTGTCAGAAGTCAAATTGAGAACTTACTGAAAATAAGATTCATTATAGCCTCTTTTGCAGCTGCCCCAACTTACTATAATAAATCACTATAATAACTGTAGCTGTGATAGGCAGATAGGTAAATAAAATTTATGAGGGTTTGATTTATAAAATGGAGCCAAAATCCCCTAATACATTACTCTGAATATTCATAAACTCTGCCAATATACTGACTGCAAAATATGTCCATTCGCAATTAAAGCAGCATCTGTTTTGCAGAAGGTATGTGAAAGCCAAAATAGCATTGTATTTCATTTACTAATATATATGATTTGGGCATCCATGGTATTTGGTTTCTTTCTTATGAGTAGTTAAAATGATTGACTATTCCCTGTATGAAATGGTGTTGTATCCTATTGGTTCTAGGATATTAGAGAGACAAAGTGGATGAGGTAATATCTTTTATTGGACCAACTTCTGTTCGAGAGAGACAAGCTTTTGAGCTTACACAGAGCTCTTCAGGTCTGGGAAACTAACTCAGTGTATCACTGCTAAACACAAGGTGGAACACATTGTTTACCATAAGTTGTTAACACATATTTCAGGGATCATTCAAGGTGAAATGGTCCACTAATACTCTTCTAGTCATAGGAAGAAAAGGGAGGGTGAGGGGGAGAAGCAGCGGAGGGTGGGGGGTGGGTGTTAGCGGGTTATAAAAGGTTGTAATAAGCCCTAAATCCAGTGTCTCCATAAAACTAGTGTCTCAATTCAGGCCATGATTTTCAGTGACTAGTAAAGTTATGAATTTCAGCTCCCAGGCTTATCTTCTGAAAAATGTTGTGCAGGTTTCCTTTGAGGATGAAGACTGATAGATCAGAGTTAGAGTGATCACTTTGTGAAAAGTGTTCACCCACAGGTCATATGGCTTTTTTGTCTTTTATTATTTTCCTGTGAGTTCATCTGACAGCATAGTAATTGTCTGGTTTCACCTACATAACTGTTGTTAGGGCATTTAGTGCCTAGGATAAGGTACACCATATGTTGTGACAGGCACAGGTAGAACCCATGATTCTTGAAAGGTGTGTTGTAGGGGGTCTTGTTGATCAATGTAGCAGTGGAGATATGTTTTCAAATTCTGTATCTGTTTCTCTGGCAGGGTCTGCTGCTGCTTTGAGTTGGTGTTCTGGCAATGCTAGCTCGAGTAACAATAGCAGTGAAGCCACGGAAGCACAGGCAGTAGTAGTTCAAGCACATACTCAGCATGCCAGGTGGTTATGACTCACCCTTGCCACTGACCATGCTGCCATGGCTTTGGTGCTAGTGTTACTCTAGCTCAGGTACGTCTACACATGCTGTAATCATCACTTCCAGTTGCAATGTAGGATGATCATGAAGTAGTACCATTGCCTTCAATGGTACTATTCACTCATGTAAAGTTAAGCACGTGCCTTGCTTACAGAAAACATCGTCTGGACAACCATCAAAATTTAGGAACTGAATATGACACCACATATGACATCGATATATCTGGTTCTGGTTAAGAAGATTCTCCATAAATCTAGAGAGCAGATTTTCATTATCACATAACACACACTGTATGATGGAGTATGGAAAAAACAAACCCATTTGCAAGTCTCTCCCAATCTTTTATGTACTTTATGATAAGTTATGGCAAGAATTCTTGCCAATGTCAGCTTTAAATGTAGGTCTTAATTCACTGAAGTCCATGATATATGTCAAATGATGTTTCATAAAACTGGCTCATGGCTAATGTAGTCATTTAGTCACCCTCCCAAGTGTAGGTAGAATTTATGTCTAGCTATATAGCCATTTCCTGAAAATAATCAAGTTACAAATATCGGATCTTGGTTGCTTTTGAGGATAAAAAATAGTCCTGTCTTTAGTATAGAAAAAAAAAGGCGGGGGGGAATACTCCAAGTCCCCAGTGCCTCAGCTTCTGAAAAGGTACTTTGCTACAAGAAGTCATACCAGGGTACGTTAGTCATATTACGTGAGCAAATGTGACATTATGCTGTGTAATACAACCTGACCGAGGCTGCAAACAAATCACCTAATCAGTTTTCAGAAATGCCTCCATTCTTAAATATTTCTTCCCTTAGCCATCCATCCTAGTTGCTTGGAATGAGAGTTGGGTTTTGAACCACAAATTTGATGAGCAATTAACTATTTCTTTATGTAGGTGGTTTTGTTTCCCTCTTGTCCCTGCCCCCACAATGCTGAGTACCCACCACATTCAATTAAGCTAGTTATTAAGAGTCTTATCTTGAGACACCTAGGTTTGACAATTTTGATCATATTGTTTTCTGATTCTTAAAATTTAGAAAAGTGGTGATATTCTTGAAAATTAGCATCTGGGTGTAATTCTGGCAGACCAGGTTCCAGCTCATGCCAAGGCCCTTAGACCTCATTGAACACTGACAAATGCATAGTTGGAAACCTGTCTGGCTCACCTATGTATTAGTATTGTTAAAATAAATTTGAAGTTGCTAAGGATGTTTTGGTGTTAGGACTTGATGAAATGTTTGTAGGATGCTGCATGTACTGATCTCACTTATAACATCTGTAGCCCATGGTACAAAATTTGTATTGAGTGTTTCCATTGTAAACCTCTAATTATGAAACTGATTAGCAGGAAGCAAGCATTAATTAATTAGTGTAAAGTGCTGGTTCTGTGCACAAGAAGGACAACTGAAACCAAATGAGGCATTGTGAAACATCAAAAGACAAAGATTTTGTTAATTTCCCACCTCTCCTCCATGAAGACCCATGAAGAGGGGATCTGCAGGTGAACTCCTCACATGCGTTTGAACTCTAGGGGAGGGTAAAAAAAAGCCTGTCAAGGAACACTATCACTATGCTGTTTGGAATTTGGAGAGGGTAATATTTCCAAGCATAAGCAAGGGACTCCCCAAGCTGCTTAGTTTAGGTTATCTCTAACAGATATATAGAGCTTGCATATATAGCCTAATTCTGTAACCTATTCTTACTTGCTTTAACCTTGTCAATAACTCTCATGTCCCTTTCCTAGTTACTAAATCTTTAGTTAGTATTACAGAGTTCACTGCAAGCATTGTATTTTGTTTGACATCTGAAGTATAATTGACCTGGGGTAAGTGACTGGTCCTCTTGGACTGGAAGTAACATGAATATTGATGTTTAAGTCTATAAAAGTCTTTCCACTTGTGCCTATGAATTTGGATCAGACTCTTGACAAGAACCATGTGTTCATCTCCCTTCGGATGTTTTGAAAATCTATTTGTGGTGAATTCAAAAATAGGAACATCACTGCATTACTTTTTTCCTTTTTATTCAGGTCAGAATTTGCCCTTATTTGTTCTTAATGATGGGACACTGTGTGTCATACTCAACATAACTGAGTGTCATTTATTCCAGATATTTTGGATTAATTAATTTGAAATCCTGTAGGCTGAAACCACAAAATCCAGATCTGGCACTGAGCTTTTTCTTGTGGCTGAGGACTTTTTGATATAGGATTCTGGTTCAGCTCATTATACAGAGATCCATAAACAAAGGTTATAGTCAGATTCTGATCAAGGTTTTGAGTTCAGACATATCTACATTTATTAATGTCTTATTCCTGAAGAAATTCCAAAATATTGTTTGAAAACTTGATTTATTATTTAGCTATCTAAAACACTTAAAAAATGATGGGGTTTGGGAACAGTCCTAGTTTTTAAAATCTGGTACAATGAAAATTAGGGGTAGTAGAGAAACAGCACATCTTATTTAGAGAATTTTTTTATGGGAACCAAAACATCTTTTTCAGTATTGCAGTCCGCAAGTAAAATACTAAATTAAATTTTAGTGAAAGGAAGTAATATTTATCCCATTTACTACGCTTAGACAAAAATCTGTTAACACACTTAATTATACTCTGAAAAGATTGAGCAAAATACCCTTTTTACAAACTAGTAGTCACTCACTTTAAATGATCCTTTAAATAGTCGCAGTATGCACATGGTGTATTGAAGCGTGAAATATTTGTTTTACTCTTCTGAAACACCAGTGGTTTTAAAATAAGATTATTCCATTGTGAAAATGCAGTTTCTTGGCAATCAATAATAAACATTAGCAAATTGCTTTTATGCCTTCCAGTTTCACATTTGTTATACATTTTGTAGCTGGACAAAGTTTAATATGTACAATAGTGTTTGTATTCAGGTTCTGTTCTAGCTCAAGAGTCCAAACTGATGCCTTTACATTCTTATTTCTTCCTGATCAGTATAAACAGGAGGCTGTCTGGTTTTTTGTTTGTTTGTTTGTTTTCTAAACAAACTGTGGTATCTGACTCTGCTAAACATAGATAGGATGGAACTTAATGTGCATGTGTTAAAGAACTTTTGTGAGCCAGATCCTCAGCTTGTATAAATCAGCATAGCTCCATTGACTTCACCAACATAAATCAACTAAGGATTTAACCCTCTCTTTTTCAACCTTGGATGTATGGTTTCTGGACCTAAAATGACACTTCTATTCCTTCAGCCAAAATGTTCAAGATGTGGGTGGGGGAAAAAAGTGGCTGTGCATGAAATCGAGACAGTGATGGCTCAGAGCATATAGCTGACATACAAGAGATCAGATACTAACTTCTTAATAAAATTCTTCATTTACTTTAAAAATTAATTCCTTTTAAAATGATGAGATACTTTACATGAAAGTCTGGTGCGAATTCTTAATGATTAAAAATAAAACAATAACTGTCTCCAAGAAATTCATGGTTTAGACTTATGAGTAATGGAAATGGAAAATTCCCCTGCTGGATGTTGTCCTATTTTTGGCAAAGATTAAGGTCCTAGTTCAGGGAATGATTTCAAGATGTATATAACAACAAAGTGTATGCATAAATCTAATTGACTTTAATTGGATTTAAGCATGTGCTTAATGCAAAGCACATAGCAAGTGCTTTCCTGAACCAGAATTCTTTCTTATACTGGGGCTTTAAAGAATTTTAATAAAACTGATTTTTTAAAAAAAAAACAAAAATAAGGCACTTATAGCTTTTATTTAGCCATAAATAGGATCTGAAATAGTAAATTATAAAAATATACTGTCATTGTAAGATGCTCTGAAAGATTATTTTAAAAATCCAGGCCCTGTTCCATGGTCTATTGAATCAGAGTCTTTCCATGGTTTTCAAAGGGCCTTAGATCATATCCTAAATGAATAATAAAAAGTAAAATAAGCCCATTACAAGTTAAACAACCAACTAATCAAGTTTAATACTGAAAGTGCTACAGGGAACCTTGAAAATGAAGCTAACATGATGGACTACCGCAATTTTGCCCGTGTCTATAAATGTATTGCAGTGTTGTTGTAGCCATGTTGATCCTGGGATATGAGAGACAAGGGAGATAAGGTAAAGCTTTTATGGAACCAACAGTAGTTGCTCCAATGAGATATTACCTCACTCACCTTATTTCTTTATTGGTTATTCAAGAAAAAAAACATACCCAATGATTTGATAACTTTTTTACAAGTGGAAGAGTAATCATGACCATCTTCTGTCTATTAATGCCAGCTCATTTTTTCCAGAGAGACAGCTGTTTGGTCTATTATGCCTATTTTCCTGGGACCTAATATTGCTCCCCAAGTATTCGGTGACAACTCCCATGGATTTCAGTAGGAACATGATCAATCATCTTGAGCAAACGATACAGATGAATGAAGAGAGAGACAAAGATGAATTTAAGCAGCAGGCTGCAACTTTATTAATTTAACACTAGGGAGGTGCTGTATGCTTATCCCTCTGCCTCTCTCATACCAGACATTTAAGTGGGCCCAGAGCCTGATACTATACATCCAATAACTTGAGATAGACTCTCCTCAGCCTAATCCTAGGACTTGGCTCACTTCTAAATCCTTTTGTCCTCCCTCCCACACCACACACAAATTCCATTCGCCCCCTCCCATTAAGGCATAGAGGGTGCCAAAAGGTGACCTCAGTCTATGAAGACTTCAGGTCTCCCCTGTCCTTACAGGCCCATAGTTGACCAGCAATATCTTGGGTCTCATCCACCTGCAATAAAGAAAAGTTCTTGTTTTTGTGATCAAGTGGTTTTTTTGTGTGTTATTTTTCTTCCAGATCGTGCTTTGCCCATATACTAATGAACAATACAAAACATTTTTGAAGCTGAAAAATTACTTCGGAGAAATAAGCTGTCTTATATCCTTATAACAAAGGTTTAAGTTGATAGCCACACTTCTGTTTTCAAATCACAGAAGGAAACTGAATCCTTTGTTTCCAGTAGATTGTCACAGATGTCCAGTGATAGTAGACATAGGGAGATCATGAGCATGACCATGTATATCTACCAAATCATTCAGTACTAGAAATGTAGTTCAGACACAAACTGTTTGATTAAAGATTTAGATAATACTAATAATGCTTGTGCATAGGCAGACCACATGCACACTTGATTTTCCCCTTTCCCAAGCAACACAATAGATGACAATAATAATGTAAAGGTACATTTTTCTAGTGCTGATTTTTTTTTATTGGCGGGGGCGGGGGGGGGAATCTAAGTAGACCAAGCTGGGCTCTTGTCTCCCTCTAGCCCAGAGATTGATCAGTAGATCCAAACTACTAATTTGCAACAAAACAAGCCTGCTACATTACTCACTACAAACCCACATTGCCAACTACTGAAGACCAGCAGTGGATACCCTCAACCCCACAAGATCACACATTGAAACAGAGAGGAGGAAAGATTTCTGGGGCCCTGTTCAACAAAGCAAATAAGCATGTGCCTAAATTCCTCTAGCTTCAATGAGACTTAACCATATCTTTTAAGTACTTTGAACATGGATTAATTTAAACAGGTGCTTAAATCATCTGCTGAGTCAGAGCCTTAATACAGCAATTCCTATGAGAGAGAGGAGAGAGATCAACTTATAACATCTGTAGCAGAGTTATAATTCGGTTCCACTTCTAACTAAGGATCTCCATGCACTGTTCCAGAAATCCAGTGATTAGAAATAAATGTTTGAAAAATATTTTCCTCTAATGAAGGAAAAATCTAAGGGAAACTAGTAGGTTATATATAGTTGCCTTAAACAGTACATACTGTTCACCATTACCATAGAAGTAATTTTTCATACTAATTTAATAATTTGCATGACTTTCAAATCCTTATCCCTTGAATTTCCCCATCAGTCCATATTCCTACATTTCCTCTGGATTAACTAGGAAGGCATCACCTTTCTGAGGTTTCTTCACAGTCACCATATACATCTCCTGGAACATTGATTTTTAAACTGCTGGGTATGTTGAAGTGTACCTTCTTTATATTTTTTTCAAGTAGCATTACACTGACTGCCATTAATTACTGCCTGGGGGTACCTGGTGTATTTGCTCTTTCTCTTCTCCCATCATCCTTCTATAATTGAATCTGAGGTTTATTTTCTTTTGTAGTTTCTACCATTGCAAACATTTTGCACAGTCACTACTCCTCAGTACTCATTTCCTGTCCTTATTACATCTGAGAAAAGAAAGAATTAGGTAAGAAAAAGGAAATGAATATATAGGGCCAAGGACTCCAGAGACAGGGAAGACCATACAGGTGGCCCCAAAAACAAAGTCCATCTAGACAAGACTAGATTTCACATTTTAAGGCCAGGGCACTGAGGAGAAGGAGGTTAAGCCTTGTCTATACTACAATTTTAAGCCGACTTAATTTATGTCAGCATAGAGCTGCTGCAGTAATTACATTGCTTGTATATGGCCACACTTTGCTCCTTGTGTCTACAGTGCACATCCTCACCAGGAGCACGTGTATCGATTGTACTCTCAGTGTGGGGCATTGTAGGATGGCTCCTGAAAGCCAGTACCAGTTGACGTACGCAACACAGTATCTACACTGACACTATGTTGACCTAATTGCATCAACCTTGACTCTATGCCACTCATGGAGGTGCAGTTAAATCAGCAGTCATTTCAAGGGGAGCAAAATTTAAGTGTTGATACTTCCATAGTTAGGTTGACATAATCTGCCTTGTGTTGACCTCACTCTATAGTATAGCCCAGTCAGCAGAGAAAGAGATTGGGGAGTAAGAGAAGAACCCAAAAGGATGTGTGTCAAAGATTCTGTCCATACACTGCTTGTATGCCTGGATTCCTTCCCCTATTCTTTATCTATCTATCCCCCTATTCTTTTTGTTTGTCTAGATCTTGAGAACTGTGTAGATCAATCCCTGTGCCCTTTCAGAGCCCTGTGGATATCAATTTGCTCAGGGCAGATGGAGTATCTCTGAAGTCCCATTGGCCCCTTACAAGTGTAGGGGGTCTGTCGGCATGGTTCTCTTTGAAGCACTAAATTCTTAGATTTTAAGCTCTTTTGGAGACAAGGGCTTATTTTCTTTCTATTTGTCTATCTGGTACCTAACACGTGTTTGAGTTCTAGATTATTCATAACTTATGGATATTATATTCTAAGTAATGCAGACTCTGTATTTTGAGGATCCATTTTTCAAAATAACTGGATACAGCCCTCCAGATGCTCTGCAGGATGATAATTCTTAGGTTATTTCACCTTCTTCTGTTTTCTTGGTCTAGAGTGGTTGGTGATTTTCTACATTCTGCTCTAAACAATGAATGTGGGCTCAGTCTTCTGTTCCCAAAGTTTTCACCTCCACAGCCTCCATTCTCAGGTTAAATCAATCCAGTTGTGTGGGCCTCCTGTCCGTAGTGTGAAAGAGGTCAGTGATGGTAAGGTGTAAAGTGGCCCAGCTGCAACTGAATTCTCCCATTCCCCACCCTATCCCCTGCACAGGCTACCTCTGTCTGTCTCTCTTTTTGTGGGGAAGGGGATGAGGGAAGGAGGGAGGGTTTGCCTCCTCATTGTCTTCCTCCTCTGACAAATTTCTCTCCTCATCCTTACAGTTCTCTTTTTCTCTTTTTTCTAGTATTGAACATTTTTGCTCTCTTGTCATTTTCAGGTCTCTTAATATTTTTTTTAATTTTTTTTCTGTTTTCCAAATATACTCAAGGGAAGATCCTTGAGCTAGAAAGACGCTTTACATACGTAAAACTTTTAAAATGTTATCACTAAAAATATGGCCACAGGACAGTCACTAAATATGTCTTTAAAAGAAATTCAGTGATGGGGTAGGAGAGGGAATAGAACAAGTCCATATGATTTTTAAAAAACAACCGTTTTTTCTTAAAACAAATAAGCACAATAGGTACAAAAGAGCATAAAGGCAGCCAACTAAATATTGAACAAATGTATAGGTGCTTGTATACAAATGCAAGAAGTCTAACTTCATGGAATGATGATAATCAGTGAGACAAAGTAATGCCAGGGTACAAAATATATAGGAGTGACAGAATAGGCCCCTCTTGTGGGGGAGGGGTACTATATGTGAAAGGAAGTATAGAGTCTGTGATGCTAGCAGATCAGGTGCCAGTTCAGTCCAAGGCCCCAGTCTTAACTGATCACTTACAAATGCGTAGCCTGAAACTCATCCTGCTTACTTGTGTGGTAGCATTATCAAAATATATATAAGGTGCTAACTGGGTGTAGGGGTAGGATAGCTTAGTGGTTTGAGCATTAGTCTGCTAAGCCTGGGGTTATGAGTGAAATCCCTGAGAGGGGCATTTGGGACAAAAATCTGTCTGGGGACTGTCCTGCTTTGAGCAGGGTGTTGGACTAGATGACCTCCTGAGGTCCCTTCCAGCCCTGATATTCTATAGTTTAGATGTTATGAAATGCTTGTAGGATGCTGCATGTACTGATCTTTTATGCTGTCAGTAATCTTTGCTCCTCAGAATCCAAATCATAAGCAAAGAGATCCCCAAGCTGCTTGGCATGGGTTAGCCTTGAAAGGTTACTACAACTCTAACGCCAGATGAATCATAGACTGGAACTCATAGACTGTATATAGGTTTGTTTGCTTTAATCTGTAAATAACTCTTATTTCTCTTTCCTAGTTAATAGACCTTTAGTTAATTTATTACAAGATTGGCTACAAGCATTGTCTTTGGTGTGAGATGTGAGACACAAATTGATTGGTCTCCTGGGACTGGAAACAACCTGAATATTTGATGATCGTTGGTGTAAGTAACCATTTATCACACAGTCCAGTTTGCCTGTGGGGCTAGATTAACTGGAGTGTCCACGAGGACTGTCTGTAACTCCACTATAAAACTATAGTAGTACTTTGGGAATAGACATTTGTTATTGGGGTGAAATCTAATTATAGAACATATATCCAGGTTGTGGTGTCTGCCCTGTGACTGGCACTCTCATTTGTGAGCCAATCCAGACAGTGTGGCAGTAAAATTTAGTAAAAATCTTAAATGAACCAATCTGTACTATAAAATCTCTTGGGTTAGACATTTCATGTTTGAAAAATAAGAATATAGCAGTAGGAATATACTACCAACCACCTAACCAGGATGCTGATTGTGAAATGCTCAGCAACATTAGCGAGACTACAAAAACAGAAAACCCAATAATGGGGGATTTCAACTATCCCCATATTGACTGTGGACATTGCCTCAGGACAGGATGCAGAAATGAAGTTTCTAGACACCAGCTTCTTGAAGCAGTTACTTCTGAAACCCACAATGGGAGAGGCAATTCTTGATTTAGTCCTAATTGGCATATGGAATTTGGTCCAAGAGGTGAATATAGCTAAACCACTTGGTAACAGCAATCATAATGTAATTAAATTTAACATCTTGGTATGGAGGAAAATACTACAGAAACCATCAGAGTAGCATTTAACTTTAACTAACCACATCATTTTTGTGTAGTTCCCCTTTTTAAACAGAAATTAAAAGGAGCAGTCACAAAAGTGCAAGCAGCATGGAAACTTTTTAAAAACACCATAATGGAAGTTCAAATTATATGCTTACTCCCCATCCACAAGACAAAAGTAAGAGGAGCAAAAAATGCCTCTGTCATTAAACAACAGAGTAAAAGATGGTTAAAGACAAATTTGGAAGGCAAATTGTACTGAGGAAAATAGAAAAGAATATAAACTCTGGCAAGTCAAGCATGAAAGTATAATTAGCTAGGCCAAAAAGGAATTTGAAGAGCAACTAGCAAAAGACACAAACTAACAGTGGGAAAAAAAAAAAAGAAAACTCATAGATAAAACTGCAGAATTAATAACTTATGGAATGTAATCTATCACTTAAATCAGCCTCTGTACCAGATGACTAGTGCATAACTAATGTGATGCTGATTTTTGTAAAAGGCTCCAGAGGAAATAATGGCAACTACAGGCCAGTAAATCAAACTTCACTTCAATACCAGGCAAAGTGGTTGACACTATAGTGAAGAACAGAATTATCCAAGAGATGGACGGACACAATATGTTGGGGAAGAATCAACATGGCTTTTGTAAAAGGCAATTATGCCTCACTAATCTATTAAAATTCTTTGATGGTGTCAAAACACATGTGGACAAGGATATAGTGATCCAGTGGATATAGTGTACTTGGACTTTGATAAATTTTTGGACAAGGTCCCTCCTAAACTAAGTAAGCAGTTATGGGAGAAGAGGGAAGGTCCTCTCCTGGATTAGTAACTGGTTAAAAGATAGGAAACAAAGGGGAGCAATAAATAATTTTCACAATGGAGAGTTATAAATAGCAGGGTCTCCCAAGGATCATTATTGGGACCAGTTCTGTTCAACTTATTCATAAATGATCTGGGAAAAGAGGTAAACAGTGAGGTGGCAAAGTTTGCAGATGGGATACAAAATTACTCCAGATAAGTCGAAAGCTGACACTGAAGAGTTAAAAAGGAATCTCACAAAAATTGGTAATTTGGAAACAAAATGGCAGATGAAACTCAATGTTGATAAATATAAAGTAATAAACACTGGATAATGTAATCCCAAATATACATACAAAATGATGGGTTTTAAATTATCTGCTACCACTGAAGAGATCTTGGAGACATCATGGATAGCTCTCTGAATACATCTGCTTAATATGCAGTAGCAGTCAAGAAAGCTAACAAACATTAGAAACCATGAGGAAAGGAGTAGATAATGAGACAGTAAATATCATAATGCTACTCTATAAATCCCTGGTATGCCCACAGCTTGAATACTGTGTGCAGTTCTGGTCACCACATATCAAAAAAAGATACATTAGAATTGGAACATTTACAAAAAAAGGAACAACAGTGATTAAGGGTATGGAACAACTTACATATAAGGAGCGATTAAGAAAACTGGACTGTTCATTGTGGAAAAAAGATGACTAAGGTGGGACACAATAGAGGTCTATAAAATTCTGACTGGTATGGACAAAGTGAATAAGAATATGTTATTTACTCCTTCACCTAACACATGAATTGGGATCACCCAATGAAATTAATATGTGGCAAATTTAAAACTATCATGGTGAAGTTCTTCTTAACAAAATGCACAGCCAACCTGGGGAACTCATTGCCAGGGAATGCTGTAAAAGCTAAAATTATAACTGGTTTCACATAAGAATTAAGTTCATGGAGGAGAGGGTCATCAATGGCTATTGGCTAAGATGTCCAAGGATGCAGATCTATGCTCTGGATGTCCCTAAATCTCTTCAAGAAGCTGGGACTGGACCACAGGATATGGATCACTTGATAATTGCCCTGTTCTGTCTACTCCCTTTGAAGCATCTGAATCAGCCACTGTTGGAAGACAGGGTACTGGGCTAGATGGACCATTGGTCTGACCCACTATGGTCATTCTTATGTTCTTATGCATGCATGTGCTCAGGGTCACTTTCTTCTTAAAGTGAATCTGAGTTGTGAGCATGTTTTTGGTGTATATAATGGTGACCTGGGTAATCCCATAGTTGTCTCAATTTTACAGACAGATTAATAGTAGGCTAACTTTGAGAATTCAGGTTTGCCTTCCATTTCTCCCTGGTTCACTTTTATACATATATTCATGGGAATACCTATTTAGGCAAACACATAATGGGGGATGGTTGTACAAATTTGTATGTAAAGGGTATTCAGTATTCTATATTTCTTACAAATTTATTATTATTATTATTATTATTATTATTACAGATATATTTGTTCCAAGTGCTCACCCTCGGTTTTTAAAGTTTCAGTCACCCAGTCAGGAAATAGGAGCCATGACTATAAAGGTCACTATATATCTCATGTTTAAATAATGAATAACATAGTCAAAGACAAAGCTGAAGTGAACTGTACATGGAAACCTTATATAAATGAAATATGCACAAAACGGGTTTCCTATTTTTTACAAATTAACTAATTAATAAGAAGCAAACCTTGTTCAAGGATAACTTGTGAATAAAAAAGTTATACTACAGATACATAACTACAATGAACAATCGGTCTGTCTATATTCATATTGTCTTACACAATATACAGTAAGTCTGTTTACAGATCACCTCTTTGTGTCTTAAATGCTTGATCCTGAGTAGAGCTGAGTAGATATGGTTAAATATTATCTTATTCCACCTATGCATGATTCAATAAATATTTGTGGAGCATTTTCATCTTATTTGGACCCTGATTCAGCAAAGCATTTATGCATCAAGACCTTGATTGAATAATGGTAACTGGATTATTTTTATAATTAACTACTTTAATTAACTGACTTTTAAGCATGTGTTTAAGTCTTTTAGGACTACTTAAATTCCGTTGACTCCAGTGGAATTTTAGCATGTGTTTAGGTGTTCTTCGTGGTTTTAGAACTGACTGAATATTTTCCAACAGAACATTTTTCTGTTAGAAAGTGCTGATTTGTTCAAAACCAAAATATTCTATGGGAACATGTTGATTTCAACAAAACTTCAATAAAAACCTGTCTGGTTGCCTACCTGTACAGCTGCTCAGCAGTATGGGCTCCCAGGATTAAATGCTAGGAAGGAAGATTTAGATTAGATGTTAGTAAAAAAACTTCCTAACTATAAGGGTAATTAAGCACCTAAACAAATTACCTAGGGAGGTTGTGGAATCTCCATCAACTGACATTTTAAAGAACAGATTAGACAAACACTTTTGGGGAGGATGGTTCAGATAATTTGGGGGCTGGTCCAGATATTTGGGCAGGACAAAGTGCAGAGGACTGTACTAGATGGCTTATCGAGATCCCTTCCAGTCCTACATTTCTAAAATTCTATTACCGGCTACTTGGCAACTTGCCTAATAGACTGATGCAGAACACAGGTTCCCAGGCCTTCTAGGTTTTGAGAAATGCTGCCCTCTGAGGAAAAGTTTTGATGTTTTTCAGAGCAAATTGTTGTGGATTCCAGTTCCACAAAATAGTGAAGATTTAGATATTTTCCCCCAATTCAGCATGAATTCTTTTTCCAAAAACTTGAATTTTTGTATATAATTGAAAGTCCACTTTTCAGCCGCCCCTAGTTATTTTTTTGTATGTGGGTTGATATGTTGAAACTCTCTTGTCAGTGCTCAAGTCAAATAGAGAACTGGGCAAAATATTCCAAATTTCAAACACTGAAAAAAATCAATGTTTGAATTTTTTTAAAATTATTTTTAATACATTTTTACAGTTCTTCTTTTTTTATTGTAGGAGCTCTGTTTAGGAATTGCCATACTTGACAAGAATCCAGCAGCCTGTCTCCAACAGTGTCCAACAGAAAATGCCATAGAGGAGGGTGTAAGAATCCAACATAAAACAGATGTGGGATAATCTTCTCCCCATTTTAGGTCACGTCCTAATATCTAATTGTCTGAAGCACAAATTTAATATAATGAATGTCCCATCACTTTGTGAACCTTGCTAAATTCTTGGATTTAATTAGCTGCATAATCTTATTACATGTATGAAAAAGTATTTCCTTTTTGCAGTTTTGAATTTGGCTTTATGTTTCATTGAACGTCCCCGTTCTGTGTTATAAGACCAGGAGAAGCTTTCAGCCAACCTTCTCTAGACCATACTTTATTTTATATATATCTATTATCTGTCTACATTCTATGGACAACAGTCTCAACCTTTCTTCACATAAGTATTCTTTCCATGCCTCTAATTATTCTCATCTCCCTTCTCTCAACCACTTAGTTCAGAAATCTCCATTTGGATGTCAGGTGACCAGTACAGCAAGCAATATTCTGAATGAGAGGTGCAACATTTATTTAAATCATGCCATTGTGTTTTTTTTTCATATTCCCAAGCCATTCCTTATCTATTTTCACATCTTATTTGCTGTGTTACCCTTAGTTTCACATTGTGGAAAGGTCTTTATTGAGCTCTGTCCAATAACATCCAGATCTCCTTCCAGAATTAATACTCTTAATTTAGAACCTTGCAAGGTGTATAAGTCACTTACATTTTTCCCTCCAATGTCCCTTACTTTCTGCTTATCAATATTGAACATCATTTGCCATTGTGTTCCCCACTTTATCTTGCTTAGTTCTCTCTGAAGTGCCTCACAGTCCTCTTTGGTTTTAATTAATGGCAGATTTTTGCTACCTCACTTGTATGTCCTGAAACATCCAAAAACGCATTTAAACAAAAATTGACATAGTATGGAACCCAGAAACATCTTTCTCTTAACCTTTTACCAGGATGAATAGTGATGAGTACTATTGTTTTACTTCCCCTCTACATAGTCCCATTATTAGCAATGGAAAGTCATTGGCTGTGCTTGGGAAAGGTAATAAAGAGTATTACTTGGGACTGTGTAACAATCAAAGCCTGTAAATCCTATTTCTGTTTACAGTGACAATACAATATCCATGTAATTCAATTATTTAAAATTGGTAGATAACTTTATAAATAACTTGAATTATAATTAATTATACTGTTTTTAGATTTTTCTTTCACTTTTTTATTTTGTTTTCCTCTTCAATCAACTTATATTTTTATAGCATTATAATGCCCAGTGGGAGAAGTGCCTATTCATGGCTTTGGGCACCTTAATGTAATTTTTAAAATGAGCAGCTCTCCCCAACCCACATAATGTTACCCCAAGAAACACAGAAATATCAGTATTTATCACTGCCCCACCTGTTTTCTAAAAGCCTGGGTGAAAAAAATGGACCTTGGCAACATGCCCTTTTGTCTATATATTGAGGCTGTTTTGGACAAAGGGGAGTAGAGAGAATCAGTCCCAAAGTTGAGGACTCCTCATGGAAGACACTATCCTCAAAGCTCTCCCTCTCTCTTATAGTTAGGGGTCTCCAGCTGGAGTATTGCTGCTAATTTCAGGTAGGGACAGAATCACACAGAGAGAGAGTTGCTCAGGTGGACTTGCGATCTACTTTTTATAAGTCAAAAATTGACACTTAAAATTCCACCTGGGCACTAATAGGCAGCCTATGCAGATCCTGGAGCACTGGTGTCATGTTCTGCTGACAAGACATATGTTTACTAAGCAGCCTGCTGCACTCTGCACCAGTTGCAGTTTTCAGGAATAGCCCCACATAAAGTACAATGCACTTGCCTAATCCTTAGGGGACAAAAGCCTGGATTACAGTAGAAGGCCTTTATCCAAAATGAAAGGTGTCGTTTTCTGGGTCGGACACTGATGCAAGTTAATTTTTCTTTTAAGAATAGAAAATTCAAATGGCTCCAAAGATGCAAGTTTCTGCTGTCCATACCGGTGCTATGTCAGCGGGACACGCTGTCCTTTTGCATGCTTCTCACCGAGGCGGAGTAATTATACTGACAGGAGAGTGCTCTACCTTTGGCATAGCACGTCTTTATCACATTCACTACAGAGGTGCAGTTGCATTGGTGCATCTGTGCTGAAGTAGCGCTGTAGACTTGCCCTAACATACCCCAGTGCATAAACAAGATCATCCTTTTAGAAAGTGAAGACACATTTTAAATGGTTATTAAATTAAAGAATTTCTTTCTCATGCACTATAGAAAAAGCCAGCACATTCCTTAACCAGGAGACATTGAATAGTACCAGCAGAAATTGTCTTTATCTTTTCATTTCTCCCATTATCCAATTGGCCTGCCCTTGAAACAGTCTTTTCTTCCATTTATCACTGGAGATTTGGAGATAAGTGAATTGAGATCAGATACAATGACATGAACTTCCGCCCAAAACTAAAACTAAACCTCAGTTAACCCTTTTATGGATTTTGAAAAAGTTCAGTTATTCTCCTTTTCTATTTTTTTTCTGTATGACTCTGTTCTTCCTGAGGTTAGAGTCTGATAACTCCAGGTGCTTGGCATCTGAGGTTCTGAGTATCCTCAATTACCATGGGAGTCTATGGAGAAGACTCTCAGCCACTTACAAGAAATACTGAGAACCTTTCATAATCGGAATCTTGGTCGGGACCAGCTGAGGAAATACCAAAAATACTATGGGCAAGTCTACACTACAGATCTATAGAGGTGCATCCGCACTGATGTAGCTGTTCCACTCTCGCATATCTGGTGAAGATGCACTATGCTGAAGGGAGAGCAATCTCACATTGGCATAATTACTCCACCTCTGTGAGAGGTGAAAGTGATGCTTTGGGGAGAGCTTCTCCCTCCGACATAGCACTAGCGTGGACTGTGCTTAGGTAATTGTAACTTATGTCACTCAGAGAATGGCTTTTAAACACCTCTGAGTGATGTAAGTTGCATAAACGCTTATTTGTTTCCACCTGAACTGGACCTGAGAAATCCTAGAAATTAGAATTAGGCCCAAACTCTAATTATATATCCCAAAGTGCCCTTTCCCCCACCAAAACTTGGGGGTCTGGGGCCCTCTCTACTGCTGTTCCTCCTGGCCAAGAAAGTGGGCATTGGGCTCTTATGTCAAACTCATTTCTGACTGTCTTGGGGGGAGTGGCACTACATCACTTTTAGGCACTAATAAGTGATTCTTGGAAGCTAGATTTTCCCCTCTTTAAGACCTGCTGCTCTTCCTGCATAGAAGAGGGCATCTACTCCTCACAGCCAGAGGGAAGGGCAGTTCTGTACTACCTTATCCTCTCTCTCTCCCCTTCTATTTTTCACTCTACTCTCTATCTTTTTCTACATGTGGAACTCATGACCACTAGAGGTCAAGTTTAATAACCTATGAACATAATCTGTCCCACTGTGCTCATAGACTTCAAATTTGCGCTTTGGCAGTCATTTTGTTTGGCACACAAGAAAAAAAATTTTGTACTGAATATCTGATATTAAGAACAATTTTATACTATGGCAGGTTTGCAAGTAAGTAGCTGAGGATATTGATATTGAAAATACTTGCACCGCCTTACTTGAAATGTACAAAATGAGATTACAGAGAAAGTTCTAATTATGTTTTATGTTCATGTGTTCATCAAAGCCATAGTCTGTGGGTATCAGGCCATAGAACAAAGCAAATTTGTTTCAGAAGGTTTTTAACTGAGACTTTTAAACAAATTCTATATGGCAGTGAGGCAGCTCCCTGCATGTTAACAAAGCAGCAAATAGTGCAGTCTGACAACACATGCAAATTATACCCTTACTTCAGCTGTCTGTTTTAGATTATCTGAGATAGCCAGATAAGTGATCTTTTTCACTAATTAGGCAGTTTCATTGGATGTTTCAAGATACCTTTTTAGGAGGGAAATGGGAGGATTTGGTAATAATGAATCATCCCAGTATTATTGTTGAAGATTCTTTAATTAGAATTCTCTCAAGCTCGGCCTTGGAGTTGCCAAAGTTTAATATCCATTAGCAAGGTGACTCTTCCAGATGCTCAAATCGTCATGCTAAAGCATGTGATTTCTGGAAACTAAAAAAAGGTCGGTCTCATCCTCAGTCCAGTGTTTGCATCAGGATCTGTCTTTTGGTTATACCATTATAGTTAAATTAGGTTTCAGGAAAAACTTTCTAATGCTCCCTTGCTGCAGATTAAATCCATTATTTCTTGTCCTACCTTCAGTGGACATGCAGAACAACTGATCACTATCCTCTTTATAATAGCCTTCAACATATTTAAAGACTATTATGAGGTCCCACCTCAGTCTTCTTTTCCCAACACTAAACATGCCCATTCCTCATAGGTCAGGTTTCCTAAATTTTATATCATTTTTGTTGCTCTCCTCTGAGCTTTCTCCAATTTGCCTACCTCTTTTTTAACATGTGGCACCCAGAACTGGACACAATACTTCAGCTGGAGCCTCAACAGTGTCAAGTAGAGGGGGATAATTACCTCCCGTGTCTTACATGTGACACTCCTGTTTAATACACTACTTTTAATACCAGTCATTTTACCAGTATCTCACACTGTTGACTCATATTCAATTTGTGATTTACTATATCCTGCGTCCAGATCCTTTTCAACACTACTACTTCCTAGCCAGTTATCTCCATTTTGTATCTGGATGTTTCATTTTTCCTCAGCATAATACTTCACAGTTGTTTTTATTGAATTTCATTTTGTTGGTATCCAACTAATTTTCTGATATTATCAGGGTTTGAACTCTAATTCTGTCCTCCAAAGTACTTGCAATTCCTTCCAGCGGGGTGTCATCTTCAAAATTTATAAACCTTCTCTTCATTCCATTATTAAAATCATTAATGAAAATATTGAATAGTACCGAACGAAAACAGAACCCTGGCTATACTCAGTATGGTCTTTCAGCAGTTTTGCAACCGTTTGATAATAACTTCATCTAGATCACATTTCACTAGTTTACTTCTAAAAGTGTCATGTGGGATTGTGTCAAAAGCCTTACTAAAATCAATATATGGCAAGTGTACTGAAGTGTACTGCTTTCCCCTATGCACTATGCCATATACAAGGAAAACTTCCATGTGGTACATAACTGGCTTAATCTTCATGTCTCTAATCAGAAACAGAATCAGAAGTTTTTTGCTCTGAGATTCTTATTTAATTTGTAGACCATTAATTTTGATTCAGAGCAGACAGGTCTCTTCTATAGTAGTAGATCTTTGTTGAATGTGGCAGAAATGGAAATGTGAGATCTTTCCTTAGTAGCCTTATTGAACTTCTAGGTTTGTTTGACCAGTAATCTGAATTCCTGTCTCCCTTGGTTAAAAAAATCATGGTTGGAGACACTTGGTTTGCTATTTTTTGAATTTGTCAATGCTTCCCTTCAGAAAGGCAAATTTAAATAATCTATCAAACAATCATTCATTAAGTGTTACCTGTTATCTCTGTGTTCTTGGGGAATCAGGGTGCAATATCTAACCTGTCTGACTCATGAAGGACACCCTCAGCCTTTGCTTGAACCAAAACCGATCAGAAGCAAGACTTACAAAAAACAATGATAAGCCAGTCAGAGACACACCTAAACCCCAAGGGTGACAGGATCAAGGCAACTCCTCTAGACTCATTTTCATCGAATATGGGAAAAGGAGACATCTCCATTAGTACACAGCAGTGGTAGGCAACCTATTGCACGAGTGCCAAATGCGGCACATGGGCTGATTTTCAGTGGCACTCACACTGCCTGGGTCCTGGCCACTGGTCCGGGGGGCTCTGCATTTTAATTTAATTTTAAATGAAGCTTCTTAAACATTTTAAAAATCTTATTTACTTTACATACAACAACAGTTTACATATATGTTATAGACTTATAGAAAGAGACCTTCTAAAAACGTATTACTGACATGCAAAACCTTAAATTAGAGTGAATAAATGAAGACTTGACACAGCACTTCTGAAAGGTTGCCAACCCCTTGTATACAGAATGGAGAACAGAGATTCCAAGGCAAGAATCACACTGAACTGTGGGACCAGAAAAGCAGAAAAGCACTGCTTGATGGGGGATCTCTGCTCCAGATGTTAATGAACCCATGCCTGCACACACCCAGCTCAGCAGTTATCAGACCAATTCTAGTAATAAATCCTTTATTGGTATCCAAAATATAGAAGCTGCCTAATTGCTTTGTGAACTCCCTTGAAGGAACACCGCCTATAACCAGGAATGATCAGTTCCTATTATCTAGCCTGAACAAAACAACTTTGATATACTTCCTTAAGCCATCAGTTTACCCATAAACAAATCTAATGTTCTCACTTGTTGTTTCCATTGTTGTTTCCCTACCAAAAAAACCCAAAAACGTATCCATGCTCAGTAAATGTTCTGATCCTCGCATCCAAAATCTGCATCAGTTCCGCTGAGACATCATCTTCTCCTGACTGATCGTGCTGGGGACTCTGCCTGTCTCTAGCACTCCGGACCCTCAGCTACCACCACCACCACTGGTGAAACCCAACCACTTCAAGCTTCAGGGAGTGGTGCAAACCCATCTCTCTCTCTCTCTCTCACTGCTGTTTGTTTGTTTTTTTTCTACTCTAGGTATAGCTTTGTAACCCTGACTTGTGTGATCAGGTATAGTTTTCTAAACTTGACTTCTGTAATCAAATTTAAGCTAGATTTAATATCGTAACAGTTTTGTTTGTTTAGCTCTCCTTACATGGTAATTACCTGGCGATAAATACCTTTTATGGTTAAGCTGGTTGCTTTCCTCTCTCTCTCTCTTTCTCTTTTGTGTTTTTGCTTCCCCATTTGCTTTGCAGCAACTCTTCTCTTACCTAAGCTAAAGATCCTTGTAGCGTCCAAAAATCCTGTGGGGTTTGCTCATCAAGTGGGTTACTATCAGAACAATTGTAACGTGAAAGTGGGGATAGGGACATGCTGAACCTGTGGCATAGGAGGGTGACAGCTTGGAAGTGCTGCTTGACCCCAGCCTGCTGAAGCCAGGGACATATCAGGGGTCAGCTTTGGAGTGCTGATTGACCCAGTTCACTTAGACATGCTCTGTTAATATGTGTGTGTGTTCATCTGATTCTGAGGCTGGAGGAACCCAGCCGTGGGGAACCTAGGTCCTCCAGGATAGCTCCAGTGGGAGGGAACATTCAGAAGGGAGAAGTAGAGCTGCATATGAAAACACAAGTGACACAAGCAGTACATTGATAGAATTACAGAACCCTACCTTCCCCAGAAAAGTAACCTTAATAAATGAGCATACCCTCAAAGTAATGGTTAAATCTGGTAACATAAGCTCTTGCCTAAGAAACTATATCTGATGATGTCAATAACCCTAATTATTTTCCTTTCTTTTATTTTAATTTTGGAGGAAGACTATCAAGAACTTTGTAGCAAAGCAACTTTGGCAACACCTATAGTCTTCACATGTCCTTGATTCTTATCAGTTAGGTTGTAGGTGAGAGACATCACAGAGATGGAAAAAAAGTAATTGGCTGAAATCTCTTTCTTGTGATGAACAAAGACATGTCCTAGTTGGTTCTTCAAAAGCCTCAACCAAAATCTATCATGGCATACCTATAAACCTTAATAAACACGGTACAATGGGATCATACAAACAGCCACACTGGGTCAGACCAAAGTTCCATCTAGTCCAGGATCCTGTCTTCTGACAGTGGCCAATGCCAGGAGCTTCAGAGGAAATGAACAAAACAGGTAATCATCAAGTGATCCATCCCTTGCTGACCATTCCCAGCTTCTGGCAAAACTTACAGGGGCACCCTCCCTGTCCATCCTGGACATATCCTCCATGATATTGATGGACATATCCTCCATTAATTTCTTTAGTTCTTTTTTTAACTCTGTTGTAGTTTTGACTTTTGACAACATCCTCTGGCAAGGAGTTCTACAGGTTCATTGTGTGTTGTGTGAAGAAATACTTTCTTTGTCTGTTTTAAATTTGCTGCCTATTAATTTCATTTGTGACCCCCTCGTCCTTGTGTTATGAGAAGGAATAAATAACACTTCCTTATTTACTTTCTTCACACCAGTCATGATTTTATAGATCTCAATCATATCCCCCCTTACTTGTTTATTTTCCAAGCTGAAAAGTCCCAGTCTTATTAATCTCTCCTCATATGGAAGCTGTTCCATGCTCCTATTTATCTCTGTTGCCCTTTTCTGAACCTTTTCCAATTCCAATATATGTTTTTTGAGATGGGGCGATCACTTCTGCATGCATTATTAAAGATGTGGGTGTACCATGGATTTATATAGAGGCAATATGATATTTTCTGTCTTATTGTCTATCCCTTTCTTAATGATTCCCAACATTCTGTTCACTGTTTTGACTGCCGCTGCACACTGAGGGGATGTTTTCAGAGAACTATCGACAATGACTCCAAGATTTCTTTCTTAGTGGTAACAGCTAATTTAGACCCCATCATTTTGTATGTATAGTTGGGATTATGTTTTCCAATGTTCATTACTTTGCATTTATCAACATTGAATTTCATCTGCCATGTTGTTGTCTTGTCATTCAGTTTTGTGACATCTATTTGTAACTCTTTGCAGTCTGCTTTGTACTTAACTATCTTGAATAGTTTTCTGTCATTTGCAAATTTTGCCACCTCACTGATTACCCCTTTTTCTAGATCGTTTATGAATATGTTGAATAGGACTGGTCCCAGCACAAACCCTGGGATACGTCACTATTTACCTCTCTCCATTCTGAAAACTTTATTCCTACCCTTTGTTTCCTATCTTTTAACCAGTTACTGATTCATGAGAAGACATTCCCTCCTATCCCATGACAGCTTACTTTGCTTAAGACCCTTTGGTGAGCGACCGTGTCAAAGGCTTTCTGAAACTCTAAGTACACTATTGGATTACCCTTGTCTACATGCCTGTTGACGCCCCCTCAAGGAATTCTAGTAGATTGGTGAGGCATGACTTCCCTTTACAAAAAACATGTTTATTCTTTCCCAAAAAATCATGTTCATCTATATGTCAGATAATTCTGTTCTTTACTATAGATTCAAGCACTTTGTCTGATACTAAAGATCACTCCTGAGTCACTTCATTCTCCCCACTCCATCTCAGAGCACCCAGATAGTTGTATTATATAGTTGTTTTTTCTGTCCTGATGGGCTTTCTCATGCAGGTTAGCAGAGTGTTCTATTCTCATTCACTTTTCCTCCCCATGCCTCAGTTTCCCCATGTGTAAAATAGGGATAATGATATTACCTCCCTTTTGTTAAGCACTTTGAAATTTACTGATGAAAAGCACTATATAAGAGCTAAGTTTTCTTATTAATCAATCTGCACATGAGTGCCCTAGCGTGACCGTGAGATGCACTTCTGTCAAGATGCTGATGACACTCATGTTTATCTCTGCAGATTACCAGACCCAGAGAGTGTGCTTTCTCAGCTTTCCCAGTACCTGGCCAAAATTGCAGCTTAGATGAAAGCCTATTTGAAGTTGGATCCAGTTAAAACAAAGATGATTTGGGGAACAACAGGAGAAAATGACAGAATTAATATATGTCCTTCAACTGGGAGGATATGTCTGCCTTTTGTTGTTATAATTTAAAACCTAGTGTTCTCTTTGGATGCTTCTAGCTGCCTAGATAGCAGCAGTGGCCAAGAGCATATCTTCCATCTCTGCCTAACTAGTATACTGCAACATTTCCTATCAGATGTGTACCAAATTACGGTTATCCACACTTGCCAGGCAATTAATAATTAAAATCGGATTTACTATAGGCCATACTTGAAGCTTCAGCTAGCAGAGCATGTGGCTACTTACTTAAGTAGTATTTCATTAACAAAATATATTTCATTAATGATCCATTGACTTCATTGCCTTTCATTTTGTTTCTGGGTGCAATTCAGGATTGATTTCCTCTGTAAAGGCCTTTATGTTTGCATTCTGTGTTTCCTAGGGACTGCCTGCAGCTTGATGGTGTGCTACAACAGTTGAAACTACTAGGGATGCTCAAGATGATGGTCCATAGCTTCATGTCATCGAGAACTGTGAGGGTAAGGCATTTTCAGTGGAGTCCTGTCTGCAGTTTACTTTTCACTAGGGCTGTTGATTACTCGCAGTTAACTCACATGATTCAATCAAAAAAAATCACTATTTAAAAAATGAATCACTATTAATCTCAGTTTTAATCGCACTGTTAATACATTTCAATTGGTATTCTACTGTTTAACTATTTTGGGATTTTTTCTGTATTTTCAAATATATTGATTTTAATTACAACACAGAATACAAAGTATACATTGCTCATTTTATATTATTTTTATTACAAATATTTGCACTGTAAAAACGCTAAACAAAAGAAATAGTATTTTTCAACTCACCTCATGCAAGTACCATAATGCAATCTCTTTATCGTGAAAGTGCAATTTACAAATGTAGATTTTTTTGTTACATAATTGCATTCAACATAACAAAACCATGTAAAACTTTAGACTTTACAAGTCCACTCGGTCCTACTTCTTATTCAGCCAATTGCCAAGACAAACAAGTTTGTTTACATTTATGGGAGATAATGGTGCCGGCTTCTTATTTAGAATGTCATCTGAAAGTGAGAACAGTCATTCACACGCACTTTTGTAGCCGGCATTGCAAGGTATTTACATGCCAGTTATGCTAAACATTGGTTTGCCCCTTAATGCTTTAGCTACCATTCCAGAGGACATTCTTTCATGCTGATGACGCTCATTAAGAAATAATGTGTTAATTAAATTTTGACTGAACTCCTAGGGGGAGAATATTATGTCTCCTGCTGTTTTACCCAAATTCTGCCATGTATTTCATATTATAGCAGTTTCGGATGATGACTCAACACATATTGTTCATTTTAAGAATACTTTCACTGCAGATTTGACAAAACGCAAAGAAGGTACTAATGTGAGATTTCGAAAGATAGCTACAGCACTTGGCTCAAGGTTTAAAAATCTGAAGCAACTTCCAAAATCTGAGAGGGATGAGGTGTGGAGCATGCTTTCAGAAGTCTTCAAAGAGCAACACTTCGATACGGAAACTACAGAACCCGAACCATCAAAAAAAAAATCAACCTTCTGCTGGTGTTATCTTCCTCAGATGATGAAAATGAATGTGCATCAGTCTGCACTGCTTTGCGTCATTATTGAGCAGAACCTGACATAAGCATGGGCGCATATCCTCTGGAATGGTTGTTGAAGCATGAAGGCACATATGAATATTTAGTACATTTGGCATGTAAATCTCTTGCAATGCTGGCCACAACAGTGCCATGCAAAAGTCTGTTCTCACTTTCAGGTGACATTGTAAACAAGAACATGGAAGCATTATCTCCTGCAAATGTAAACAAACTTGTTTGTCTGAGTGACTGGCTGAACAAGAAGTAGGCTCTAAAGTTCTACATTGTTTCATTTTTGAATGCAGTTATTTTCTGTACATAATTCTATATTTGTAAGTTCAACTTTCATGTTAAAGAGATTGCACTACAGTATACATATGAGGTGATTTTAAAATACTATTTATTTTGTTTTTTTACAGCACATATATTTGTAATAAAAAATAAATATAAAATAAGCACTGTACACTTTGTATTCTGTGTTGTCAGTGAAATCAGTATATTTGAAAATGGTAGAAAACATCCACAAATATTTAAATAAATAGTATTCAATTATTGTTTAACAGTGAGATTAATTGCATGATTAACTTTTTTAATTGTGTGATTAATCACAATTCACTTTTTGTAATTGTTTGACAGCCCTACTTTCCATCATGGGTCCAACACAGCTGCAGATTGATTTATGAAAGATTTAGGGTTTTTTTTTTTATATTTGTCTTACTCTTGGGGAAGTTCAGAAATCCCTAGTGATGTGACTTTTTCAGATTATAATTTAGTGTTGTTATTTTTAGATGTGCTAAAAGTTGTACCAATTATTATTATTTTGTGTGTATTTTAAATGTCTATGTATAGATATAGATCTCCAAAATACATAAACGATAATTTTCTTTTAATTTCCAAATATACATTTGGCAATAGTTTTAATTATTCAGGAAAATGTTATGTGAAAACCAACTTACAACATGAGGTAATATCTGAAAACCTAATCATGTGATACAAGCTTCATAAATACTCTGTCATTACATGTAAAGTACCATGTAATTAATGAGACACTATATACATATAGGATTGCTGAAGTCTTCAAAACCAGAATGCAGAATGTATTTTAAATGCTTTCAGTACAGTTATGTTAACTCATATCTGAGATTTGAGCTCCCATACTATATGTTGTGTGAATGCCCAAAAAATACACTTTATTGATAAGATTATTTTATATCTGTTTTCTGCTTGAGGCCATGTCACATCTTCATTCACCAAGAAGTTGGAGTAGTAATTCAAAGCTAGACAAGGAAAGATAAAAACATTCTCGTAGGATAAAGGAACAAACAGATGTAGGGAGAGTCTTTGATAAATCTGAACATGCGAGTTCTTTAAGAAGAGTTTATTAGGGGCCCAAAAAAGCCATGATTCCAAAACTTTGGTTAAAATGCCGTTCTGATTTCATAGTAAAGTGAAGGCAGGAGTTAGAAATGAAAAAGAAATATAAAACAAATGGTAAAAAGGGGAAAATAGACAGCAATCAATATAAGTTATCAAGTGTAGAAAATTGATAAGAGAAGCTAAAGATAAGATGGGAAAATCCATGGCTGGCAGGGCTAATGAAAATAAGAAGTAATTTAAGTATATTGGTAACAAAAGAAACCCTAGGACTGGTATAGGTCCATTACTAGATGGAGATGTTGGGATATATACATATATCCATTGTGACAAAGTTCCTCCTCTACCTTGGTGGGTCCTGAACTTATTGGCAGATTTGCTCACCTCACAGATTTACCTTATGGGTCAGGAAAAAGGCCAGAGACCTTCCCCTCTGGTAGAAGCCACAGTCCAGATCAATTCTTCCTGTGTTTGATCAGGAATTGGGAGGTTTGGGGGGAACCTGGGCCCATCCTCTACTCCGGGCTCCAGACCAGGGCCCTGTGGACTGCAGCTGTCTAGAGTGCCTTCTGGTACAGTTGTACAACAGCTACAACTCCCTGGGCTACTTCCCCATGGCCTCCTCCCAACACCTTCTTTGTCCTCACCACTGGACCTTCTTCCTGATGTCTGATAACTCTTGTACTTCTCAGTCCTTCAGCAGTATGATTACTCACTCTCAGCTTCTTGCACACCTCTTGTTCTCAGCTCCTCACACGCACTTCCTCTCCTCTGGCTCCCTTTGTCCTGACTGGAGTGAGACCTTTTATGGCATCAGAGGTGCCTTAATTAGAGTCAGGTGCTTAACAGTCTCACCTGATTCTTAGCAGATTAATTGGAGTCAGGTGTTCTCATTAGCCTGGAGCAGCCCCGGCTCTGATCACTCAGGGAACAGAAAACTGCTTATCCAGTGGCCAGTATATCTCCCTCCTACTATTCTGCTATTCCCAACTGGCCTGGGTCTATCACACCTTGTAATATGTTATAGGTGTGGTAAAGCCTCCTGTCCCAGATCTGGACTTTAGCGTCCAAAATCTGGGTGCTTACCTGAAACTCCCCCAAGCTCACTACCAGCTTGGATATTTTCTCGCTGCCACCAACTAGGACTATTGGGGTTCCTAGTACCCCCCCCCCGAGTCACCCCAACTTTTCCCTGGGGGACCCCCAAGACCCAGAGCCCTGGGTTTCCCTCTCTCCCTCTCCCAGCTTCCCCCCTTCCTGGGTTAGCCCGGTGCAAGACTAGACTTCACTCCTTGAATGAAAAACCAATAAGCTATTTACTTCCCCTGAGGCTAGGCATTCCAGCTATCACAGATAACACACAAGGAGATTCCCCCTCCCTGGTCTCGTAGCAGTAACTAGAGAAAAACCTCAACCACAAGAAAGAGATGATTCTTTCTTTCTTTCCCCGTCCTGTCCCACCCTGGGGACATAGAAACCCACACCTGGCTTTTCCTTTCCCTCTCTTCTTCCCGTGAGGAGACAGCTACCGGGTACAGAAGTTCTATCCCTTTGCCTCACAGGAAAAGAAAACTCCCACCAGTTTTCAAAAGAACTTTATATAAAAGAAAGGAAAATACAAACAATAATCTTGCATTAAGAACTCAATACAGGCTCTTGCTATATAGAAAATATGAATAAACAGTCTGATTTAAAAGATAGCCCGATAAACCAGTCACACATCACCTATCATGTAAATACAACACAAAGCTATAACAGCCTATGTACTTTTGTTTCCTTTTGTACTACAGATGTTTAGAAGAAACTGTAAAATGATGGATAGAAGAAGAGTTGTTTACCCACAGCGGGAAACAACAAAGACCCCCAGTATACAAATTCCCGCCCCTCTTTTAAACAATCCAGTTCTCTGATTGGTCCTCTGGTCAGGTGTTTGGTTCCCCTTTACAGGTAAAAGAAAATTAACCCTTACCTTACCTATCTACTTATGACAATAGGTCATTGAGGCCTGGTGTGAATGATGCATGCTAGACATTAACGTGTGCATTGCACATTAGCAACCGAAGCAAGAACTTAAGGTCAAGAACTATTAGAACTATTTGTGCAAAAACAATCTTAGGTTCCAAGAAAAATATGGAAAATCATCAGAAAAGGAAATAACACCAGGTGAACTGATATAAAATTGTATAAGAAATGGAGGAAATGGCACACCTTGGATCATGGTAGCACGCCCAGGATTGTCTCTTTGGAATTGTGTGGGTAGAAGGTCTAGTAAACAAAGGCAAAGAACAGAAGACGCAACAGAATTGACTATAAATGGTTGCCTATGATCTCTGCAAATTGGAGTTGTTTATTGATCCAGAGTCCCATTTGGATATAGATACCACGTGGTGTTAGTGTAATAATGTTTAAAACACTGTTTAAGAAAAGAAGTATAGGAGTAGGAAAGGCACCCCAGTGGACTAAAATTAAAGCCCCTTCTCTATTAGAGAAGGAGATTATTGCATTTGGGACATGCTCTTGGATCGAAGGTGCAGTGGAACTGGATTTAGCACTTGATACCTTAGAAAACATGTTTGAAACATATGTACAGTTGTACAAACCTAATGCCAGTCAAAAGCAAATGTCCATAGTATGGTGGTTGTGGCAAGCTGTAGGAAAGGCAATTGCATGTAAGGAGGAAGTCTGTGCAGAGTTACAAACATTACAAGAGAATGTTAAAACTTGCCAGGAAAATTTGGAACGGGAAGAGAGGCAGGGACAGATAATGCAAACTCAATTAGAACAAATGGGGAAACAAAATAGGGAATAGGAGAAAAGAATGATAGATTGGGAAAAGATTAAAGCAGACAGAGATAAATTAGACCATCAAGTGATAGGAATGAACCAGTTAAATTGAGATTTGACTAAGAAAAAGGAAAAGGAGATCTCAAGCGTTTCTCACAGTAGGTTCCAGAAAACTATACCAGCATTGAAAAAGCAAGTGAAACACATGAGCTGCATGTTGTAGTTGTGTGTCAAAAAGAGAGAGATTTGGATTTGGATTCCAATGATATTTGGTATGGAGAGGATCTGTGAGGGCGTCAAGAGAAATGGGAATTTGACCAAACTTGAGAGGGGCTTTATACTAAGTTGAGAGAAGAAATAAGAAACTGGCTGAGAGAGCCTAGCCAGAAAAGTTTGTAGCAGTGATAGAACAGAGATCAACTATTACAGATACAACTGGGAAGATACAGTCAGAGCAGACACAAATAATTCCTGAGAGTTCATCAGACTTACAGTTGATGGTAAAGACATTAGACCCACTGAATATGAAAAAAATTAGCTACATGACTATCACAGTGGGCAGAGTTAGGAAGAAAAGATAATTTAAATATGAGTGAATTTTATAGGCTAATCAGGGCAGCTATCACTGGAGAGATTAGACTGGCAATAGATTGAGTGAAAAATGCTTTGGATAGGCAGCCAGAAGCATAACAACTGACACCATGATTTAGTATGCTGTTAGGATAAGAGATAGGTCAAAGACCCATGAAGGTGTTATCCAGTGCAGATTACATGAAGCCTGGAGATTCACCCAGGGATTACCTGTTAAAGAGAATAATATTGGGATTATTGGCTGAAGAAATACAACCAGTGACTAATCCCAGGGTGGAGGTCACTAGACATGTCACAGCTGATTCTTTGATGGTAGTTAATTTGAATCAGAGGGAATTTTGGAATTATGTGTTTGAAGGATTGAACAGAAATTTATTAGTGATGTCTACTAATTTGGTGAACCAAGCAGCCCAGGAAGAGGGGTTAAGTGTTATGAATGCACTGGAGCACTGGATAGTATGCCAACAAATGATGAAAGGGAGGAAGGCCAGGTAGGATTGAAACCCAGAGTACTTTTTGTTGAAGCAATAAAATATTCAAATGAGAGTGTATATAGATCATGAGGAAGAGGCTGTGAGCGAGAAAGAGGCTGTGGCAGAGGACAAAACACCCCACCCCAAGGAGATAGATGTGTCCCAGAAGGGAATAGATGTGATTCGGAATATCGCTTGGAGGTATTTCAAATTGAGGGGAGTATGTATGGATAAGTGGAATGGGAGATGTACTGATGAATTGATCAAAGAAATGCAAAGGATGGAAGAAGAAATGTTTAAGGAGCAGAAAAAAGTTGCAGCTATGCAAACTGAGGGTTCAGAGAAACCTGCTCTATAGGGAAGTCCTGGTGACAAGTTGCTCCCACTGGAAGTGGGTCCCCAGGAGTGGGGGATGATAACTAGATTAAGATGGGATTCAAATGGGAGGCCTAGGACAACTGTCATTGTGGGAGATAATGGATACAAATATGCTCAATTGAATAGTGGGGCTGGTGTAAATATTTTAAATAGATGTTGTGATTTGATTCAATATGTGTCAGAGATCACTACAACAGCCTCCTTTATTGGGGAAGGAGTGACAGGAAAAATGTATAATTCAGTAGAAATAGTTATACCTAGAGAGAGAGTGGGGGATTTTTGTTGTAAAGAACAAATGCTTCAGATAGATCAGGCAACTGAGCCAGAAATATTGGGTACTCCTTTTCTGAAGAGGAATCAGTTAGTTTTGGATTTAATTAATGGAGGTCTGTGGCATTTGCCTGGCTGGACGGAAAGCGTCCTAACAGCAGGATACATTCCAAGAATATGTGCTGCAGAGGCAGTGGAGGAGATTATACTAGATCAACAGAATGTGTGGATAAAGGAGTTTCCCGATGTGTGGTTTAAGAATAAAGCAGAATGTGGTAAAATCGAAGCATGTGGTAAAATCATGGGGGATGAAGTGCCACCACAGAGACAATATGAATATCCTGTGCAAGCAGAGGCAGGAATTGAGAAAATAATTCAATCATTAGAACAACAGGGAATGATTGAAAAGGGAAATTCTTCATACAACAGCCCAGTTTGGCCTGTATTAAAAGCCTCAGGAAATTGGATGTTGACAGTGGATTCTAGACAAATTAATAAAGCTACCCCTCTCCCCTCCATGGCACCAATAGTTGCAGATCTACCTCAAGTAATGGCAAGAATACGGGGGGGCCTAAATGGTTCTGTCATAGATTTGGCAAATTGTTTTTTTGCCATCCCACGATACCCCAATTCTTGGGCCCATTTTGTGTTTACTTTTAAGGGACAATGGTACTTATTTAAAATAATTCCCCAGGGCCTACATTGTGCTCCAGCTATTGCATACCAACATGTGATGTGAATGATGAATCAATTATCCAAAGAGGATTGGGAGAATGTCACCTCACCTGTACACGACATATTAGTGTGCGGGGACGCAGAAGAGGAAATGACTGAGCAGACTAAAAAAGTCTTGAGACTCATCCAGGAAACGAGTTTTAAGTCTAATAAAGAGAAAGCCCAACTAGTGCAGAAGAGAGTGAATTATTTGAGGGTGACCCTAGGGGAACAAGAAATTCAGGTAGATCAACAAAGCATAAAATCACTAATGAATTTGTCAAGGCCAGAGGAGTCTCGTGCATTGAGGGTTATGTAAGGAGGGTTTAACTTTTTAGGGAAACACATCTAGAATTTTGCCACTATAACTGTCACCCTTGTGGCGCGGGGGCCTGAACAAGAAAAAGCTTTCTGTAATTTAAAACAAGCCTTGAGGAAAGCTCCAGCATTGAAATTCCAAGAGATAAACAAGCTGTTTGTGATTAAGTTGGCAGCAACCCAACAAAGTCTAGCATTAGTGTTGATGTAGAAAATTGTCAGGAAGTCTAGAAGATTTAACCCTTATGGAGCAGCAATTTGGGATCTGTGAAAACAAATGTTTAGCTGCTGGGTGGGCCATTGAAACTTTTGCTTTGATTACTAGCATGACCCCTATTATAATACAAACACCTCACTCTCTCCTGGAAGTATATTTTATCAGGGAAACTGCAGGGCAAAGGAGTATCAAATACCAGGATGGCCCAATGGACCTTGATGTTGTCAAAGTTAGACTCAGGACTCACAGTTTGTTAGACCACTCTGTTTTATTAGCACAGATAATGTGTGCACCATGCAAGACATAAACTATCTTATTTATACAGATAAAAGGGGGAGCACTTAACAAGATAATAAAGAAAGCAGAATCTGATAAGTTTACCTGGGCTAGGCATGCATATCTTATTTTCTTACTAACTATTACTCATCTTTTGTTAATGTTTCACCATTAGCACCCTTGTTTATGCCTAATGTTTCTTTTCCTGGCACCTGTATTTTAACATTTCTCATTTCTGCTTAAAGGTACATACAACATTTCTTTAATCCATTCTTATTTTTACAATATAATTCATTCTACTTTCACAATGTTAACTAGCAGATATGTTATTTATGAGAATAACAAACAAGCAACAAACAAGGTGGCTATGTGATGAACAAGAAAACGGAAGAGGCAAAGTGGATATCCGACAAACTTCAAAGAGAAGAGATTATTAATCTGTGTACTCTACGGCCCACCAAGGAATAGAGAATATTCTCTTTAAGGTAAAATAAATTGGAATATGGCCTAAGGTGCAAGAGGACGTAGAAAACTTTGTTAAAAACTGCATAAGGTGTGCAGTAGATGGGAATAGACCACCAAATTTGGGGCCCTTGTTGCACCAAAGAATTATGGGGTCCCCTGGAGTAGAATACAGGTTGATTATATTGGTAAATTGCCTAAGACCCAAAGAGGGAATCAGTATTTATTAATGACAATAGATTCCTTTTCTGGATGGGTGGAGATGATTCCCACCAGAAATCACACTGAGGAGACTACTGACAAAAAGTTGTGGGAAGTAGTGTTTAGTAGATATGGAACTCCAAAAGTAATTGATTCAGATAATAGGCCGCATTTTATGGGAGGAGTAATTAAAAGTTTATTAAAAGCTTTAGGAATAAAGCAACAACTACATATCTCCTATCATCCTCAATCATCAGGACAGTATAAAGGATCAATCAAACTGTTAAATAAACTCTACACAAAGTAGTGCAAGAAACTGGCAAAGATTGGGATGATAAATTGCCAGTGGTGTTGGTGGCCATCTAAAGTTGCTTCCAGCCTTATCAAATTCTCTTTGGAAGGTCTATGAGAATGCAAAGCCTTTTTTTGTATCCAGAAGAAGACAATGAGGTATTACTTACCCAGTGGCTAAGGGAGTTATCGATAGAACTTAAGAAAATGGAATTTAAAACGACTGATGCCATTGAAAAAGCAAGAGACTATGTGGATTCTTGTGTAGCTCAGGATAGTAAATTATGGAAAATCCAAGATAGAGTAATGTATTTGAAATTAACATGGAAAAATCATGTCCTGGAATCTAAATGGGTTGGATCATTTTCCATCATGAATAAAATTTCACTTACTGTAGTGCAGATTAACAAGGGGGAAAAGGGAAAATGAGTCCACACATCACAATGAAAGTTATAGCCTAAAGATTAAATAATGTTCCTTTATTTTTCTTTTACTTTAGGATTAGGAAAGGAATGCCCAATTGCACCGGAGATTATCTTGGATCTGGAATGTGGATACGGTGCTAAAAAATTGTTATTAGTTTATTCCTTACGCTTGCTTTGCTTTGCATTTTGTGCTTGGCAGAAGAATTGTGTTCTGTGTGTTATATTTTAGGAAGAAAAAAAATAATACCGGAGCTTGAGCAAAGATAGAACAGTTTAATGTAAGTATTTAGAATAATTCGGCCAGAAGCATTGGACATTATTCCTATGGAAGGAGGTATGGATCAAAGAGAATAATACATTTGACTATTTGTGGGACAGAATGGGAAAAACAGGACAAAACAAAACCAAATGTAAAGAAAAACCTTCTGATTTAGTTATGATGAAAACAACCTGAATATGAGTACCCTAAACTGTACCTTTTGGAGTTTGGGATTTGATATAGTTCTCCTAGATGTTACTAATGAACAAGGATCAGCTAATACTCATGTGGAATGGAATGAGTAAATGGCTCTTAAATTATGAGATTATGGTGTAATAGCAAATTCTTCCTTAATGAGATGATTTGAATTACTTTAGGAAAATGAATAGGGGAATATATTTTCAAGGATATGGTCTTTTTTATGTTTATTAATCTGATACCAGTAAATAAGATAGCACCAAGAATATGGCAGACAAGCACCCATATAGGACAGGAGAAGTAATCTAAGCCCCTACTATTATGTATGAAACAATCTGGTTGGAAGAAGCGAAGTAAACATAAGTGCACAACATCCAGAGTGTATGCCATATGCCTTGCCTCTATTACAAGCATGGTAACAACAATAGGGACACAGGACTAAACGAAATAAGAGAGGTATAGGGGACTATATCATAGGTAGTATTGGTGCTGGAGCTGGAGTTTTAAACTCATTTGATATTGAGACATTACAAGGGAAAATATCAGCTTTGGGTAAGATTTTGGGGGATATACAGACACATGTGACACAAAATTTTGGTGCATTGTTGGAAAAAGGAATAAGAAGTGTGGAACTCCAATTGAAACAAGCCGAAAACACTTCTAAATGTAAATCTATTTGGTGTGTCTAAGATTGACAATAAAACTCTACTAGCAATATGATGTGTACAGATGCAAATTTATGGGATACAAAACATTGAACGAATGGTCAATCTGTTAGGTAATGGACAGTGGCCTTCTGAATGGTTCTCAAAGATTCTCATATACGCAATCAATGAATTACAGGATGGAAGAAATATATGGAGTTTAATTGGGATCAAGCCACTATGAGGGGAGAATGGAAAGGTAGAATGCTATTACACAACACGGGAAAGCAAAGAAAATCTGCAATGGCCTGGGTATTGCCAAAAATTATTAATGGAGGGTTATGGCAAATAGAAATAAGTGGGACACACTTGATTCAAGAAGAAGGGGATTATAAATTAATAGAATTAATGAAGTATGAAGTAAATGTGTGTGCCCTACAACCAACTTGGTCCCTAGAGGGATGTAATTTGAACCATTGAAGTGGACAATGTACCATGCAATATTTAGCCTCTAATGGCAAAAGAGTTTCTAATTTAGGCAATATGTATGTTTGTGTGGTAACTACTGAAAAACATGTTTTTTGGGGAGCTATGACAGAAAAAGGCCCAACTGAGTCATGTAATAGAGGTCATTATTAATGGAGTTATTTACTGAGGTCCTCTATTTTAAAAAAAGGAAATTGTTTGGGAACAAAAGATGTGGACTGGTCCTTAGATTTGGGGATACATTGGGAACCTAAGGAACAATTAATTGATGAAAGCGAAAAAAATCAGGCAAAATGCAAAAGATGTATCTATGTCTGCTCAGCTGGGAAAAATAAACATTTTGATCCACAATGGTCAAATACTAAAATTGGGAAAAGAAGGAGAAGAATTAGCAATTTATCTTTGGTATGATGTTTTTAAAGGATGTCACGCTTTTCTAAATGTAATGCTACATCCTATTGTCATATTATTTCTATTAAATGATTTTGTTAACCTTTATTATGCTATGTTTATACTGCCAAATAAGAAAGCAGCAAGAAATTTTGGATCAAATGATATATAAAATGATAAATATTTGATAAAATGATAAAAATGATTTATAAAATGATACAATAACTAATGTCATTAATCATATATCAAGATGGAGGAATGTTGGGATATATATATATATATCAATGACCTATAACCTATTATACTGATATATGAATCACAATGTATGTGTATAACATATATACATTTAATAGGTTATAGGTAAGTGTTTCCCAAGCCTGAGATGCTGCTTGTGCAGGGAAAGCCCCTGGTGGGCTGGGCCGGTTTGTTTACCTTCCACGTCCGCAGGTCCGGCCGATCATGACTCCCACTGGTCGTGGTTTGCTGCTCCAGGCCATTGGGAGCTGCTTGAAGCAGCGTGGGCTGAGGGATGTACTGGCCACTGCTTCCAGCAGCTCCCATTGGCCTGGAGCAGTGAACTGCGGGCACTGGCAGCCGCAATCTGTCGGACCTTTAGTCACGAAAGGTAAACAAACTGGCCTGGACCGCCAAGGACTTTCCCTGCGCAAGCAGCGTCCCAAGCTTGGGAAACACTGTTATAGGTCGTTGAGGCCTGGTATGAGTGATGCTTGCTTGACATGAATGTGTGAGTTGCAAGTGAGCAACTGAAGCAAAAACTTGAGGTCAAGAACTATTAGAACTATTTGTGCAAAAAGAATCTTATGTTCAGAGAAAAATACGGAAAATCATCAGAAAAGGAAACAATACCAGCTGGACTGATATAAAATTGCATAAAAATTGGAGGAAATGGCACACTTTGGATCATGGTGGCCCGCCCAGGATTGTCTCTTTGGAATTGTGTGGGTAGAAGGCCTAGTAAACGAAGGCAAAGAACCGATGATGCAACAGAATTGACTATAAATGGTTGCCTATGATTTCTGAAAATGGGAGTTGTTTACTGATCCATAGTCCCTTGTAGATGTAGATGTGGGTTTTCCTGGCTCCCTGCATCTTATGATTTTATCTTGATGGAAGGAATCTCGTCCGGCCATTAGAACCATTCTGACCTTTGGATTCTGGTACATTATGTTTGGGATGTGAATGTGGAGTGCATAAGATTTGCTTTGTAATCAGTAAAGAGCATTTAGAGTATTACATACCAACACTGTGTCCGGTATCTGCTTGCACCCCATCCTGTAGGGAGACCTCTATTGAGGGTCTAACAGAGATAGTAAAATTCAAAATAACAATGCAGAAAAGACAGAGGTATTTAAAAAGCATGAGTTCAGTATTGGGGAAAAAAAGCAGGATGATGTGCTGGTATCACTTGAGGATGTTGGATATATGTCCATTACATTTGTATCCAAAGAGGATGTTAAACAATATCTATTAGGAGTAACTTTTTGAAATCTCCATGGCCAGGTAACTTGCACACAAGAGTCCCTAAGGAGCTGAATGAGGCGATATCTGGCCCACTCATGTTCATTATTAATAAATCTTGGAATATCAGGGAAATTCCTGAAAAACAAAAGAGTGCTAATACCTTGCTAATATTCAAAAAAGGCAACTGGGATGACCAGGTATGATAATTTGGGAAATGTCTGTGCTATTTATTATTTCCATGGGAGATTATGACCTCAGTTTGTACCTTTACCAAGCTGAAAATTCCACTTTGAATGTGCAGCCCATTTGCCTTCTATATTGTCTGTTTCCTCCATGTTGGATGGAAATTCCAAAAGCTGGTAGAAAGGATAACAAAGAGAGGGTAATTTGACTTAAAATACTCTGCCATTGAAATGGAATAGCTCAAAACAATTGATTAGCTCCCAACTCCAAGAACTGGTTAGTCACCTGCTAGAGGTCTTCTGATCAGCCTGCTCAGGTGACCAGAGGGCACCCAGTAGAGGGCCTGAAAGCAGGGCTGGCTGAAGGCACTAGCTCAGCAAGCAGGTGCTTGAGGAGGCCAAGGGGAAGGGGCAGCATGTCAGTCTCTTCGGCAGCAATTAGGCTGCGGGTCCCTTGGTCCCTCTCGGAGGGAAGGACCTGCCGCTGAAGAAGAAAGTGGCAGTGTAGGGCTGCTGCCGATCACGATTGTGGCTTTTTTTTTTTTTGCTGCTTGGGGCATCAAAAACCCTGGAGCCGGTCCTGCCTGAAAGGTTATAAAGGGCAGAAGATATTCTATTTGTTTTCTTCATCCTTGCTATTTTTTACCAGATCAAGCTGAGAGGAGCTGCATGTAGTAGCTTCATGAGCCAAAGAGGAAACCTGGCTTCCTCAACGCATATTTGAGGTCCTAAGGCCTCCTGAGGGAAGGTTAAACTAGTAAGTGCCATTGCATTTAGAATGTCTGATTTTTAAATTATCTGTGTTTTATCTATTAAATAAAAGAACAAAGGTGTTAGATACTTTGCACATGACTCTGTGTGTAATATGCCACATCTACCACATTGCCCCTAAGAGAGTCAAACTGTAACCCAGAAGGTTC
This sequence comes from Chelonoidis abingdonii, assembly GCF_003597395.2. NCBI lineage: Eukaryota > Metazoa > Chordata > Testudines > Testudinidae > Chelonoidis > Chelonoidis abingdonii. Next base: position 223,469,519 of record NC_133769.1, read on the forward strand.
ACAACTTCAGTGGGATTCTGTATGTATAAGCTACTGAGGTACCTTGGGGGTCAGCACTGCAGCTGGGGTTCTAGGCAGGTGGGTTGAGCACCTTCATTTCAATGAAAGGGTAGCAGATTGATAGTCTGTGCACAGGAAATGTGCCAGATAGGACATGGGAGGAAACAGTGCTGCAATCTTCTGAAACCCAGGGAAGCATAAAATACTTCAAGATTCAGAAATGAGATTTCCCCAATTGGTGGCTGTCTGGCAAGGGGAGAAGACAAGATTTGTGACACCTTGATAATTATAGACCAGTTAGCCTGATGCCAATTCCGGGCAAAATAATAGAAAAGCTGATATAGGATTTATTCATAAATAATTAAAGCGTAGGACTATACTGAATGCCAGCCAACATACTTATATGGAAAATAGGTCTTCTCAAAGAAACCTGACTTCATTCTTTGAGAATACAAGTTTGGCTGAGAAAGGTAACTGCATAGATGTAATATATTTAGACTTTTGTACGGCAATTGACATAGTACACTTGACATTGTGACTAAACTATTAGCACTATAGAATATCAGTTAAACAGATTAAGAACTAGCTAAATGACAGAGCTCAAAAAGCAGTCATCAGTGTTTCTAGTAGGGTTTCACAGGGATCAATATCTGGCCCAATGCTAGTTAATATTTTCAGCAATAATCCAGAAGTAAATATAAAATCACTCCTGAGCCCATTCAAACACACTGTTTTGATATAGCCAAGTCCAAAGTTATACAGCAGGGAACAAGAGTTTGTAGGCCACACCTACTGTATGGTGGATTGTATCATGGAAAGCAGTGACTCTGAGAAGAATTTAGGGGTCAGAGTGGGCAATGCTGTAGCAAAAAGGGCTAATATGATCTTTGTATGTATCCACAGAAATGCAGTGAATAGGAGTAAGAAGGTGATTTTTCCTCTCTATACAGTTCTGGTCCCAACAATCAAAAAAAGATATGGAAAAATTGGAAAAGGAGCAGAAAAGATCCACAAGAATAATCTGAGGGCTGAAGAAAAAAAGCCTTAGAGTCAGACACGTACAGTTCATTCTGTTTAACTTCTCTAAAAAAAAAAAATGAGTGGTGACTTGATTGCAGTGTATGTATTTTCACAGGGATTTAGGGGACTAAATGGCTCTTTAATTTAGTGGAGAAAGGCATAACAAGAACCAATGACTGGAAGAGGAAATTTAATTTGGAAATAAAGTACATTGTTTTTAACAGTGAGAATGATAATCACTGGGGCCAACTACCAAGGGAAATGGTGACTGAATGTTTTCCTAGACGCTATGCTTTATCCAAGCCTCAGTAATTGGGCACAATACAATGGCAACTGAGTGAAGTTTTAGGGTCTTTAGTATACAGGAGGTCAGACTAGATGATTTGATGATCCTTTCTGACCTTAAACTCCTTGAACCTATGAAAGTTGTTTAATAATATTATATTGATGTCTTATTAAACAGTGGAATGAATGAATCTGTGCTGATAATAATGAAGCATAATTACAAATTTATGTAAGTAACTAGTATCTGAATGCCCATGCTGTTGCACAAAAGTTATTCATAAAGTCATCTTTTTTAAAGATGGTAACTGACTGTGAATCCAGTTGCTGATTGAACCTGATAAACAGAGCTCTCAGTCATGCTTGTAGCTGTTTTCATCTCTCCACGTTGACTCATCAAACGTTCTAGGCTAAAGAGTAATGTTTGAAATCATTGTGTGAGTGGCTGTATTGATTTACATGCAGCTTGTATTGTGCTGGGAGATTTGGGTTGATTTTGTGCAGGTGGCAAATGAGATGAGTATGTTGCAGTGAAATGTGTGTGTTTGGGGTTATTGTACAAGGTGATTGTGGTGTGCGGGTGATTGTGTTGATGTGTGTCTGGGGGTGGCGTGCTGGGAGATTTGTGTTGATTTGTCTGGGTGGCAGGTGAGCAAAATAATGCACCCTCTGTACAGGCTCCTTCATACAACCAATTAAATTGTTACATGCAAATTAGCTGTAGAGTAAAGGTGGTGATTGGTTGTTACTTCAGCTATGAAAATGGTCTAGGACTCTTGGCATAGCATAGATACATGCCTTACTGTAGTTGTACGCAAAACAGGTGCAATTTGTAATGTCAGAAAGATTGCAAACTTAAAAACTGGATGGTAACAGACCATGAAATCCAGAGATAATTAAACCTGGTGATATTCTGAATAAAAAGAGCTCTTGGCAATGCTTGTGGCAGCTTCATCACTTCACACTGATTCCAGACATTTTAGGCTTCAGTGTGCCATTCCCGGAATTTTATTGTACAGATAATTAGTTGTTAAATTTATTTTGGTGGCCATGAAATTAATATTTAATTTGTGTTTAAACTTGCAGAAAACATTTCTTATCCACAAGTAGATATAATATGGCTGATTATTTTAAACCAACAGTAATGATATCAATATATATAAAACTGGCATTGATTGGTCTCGCTTTGTGTTCGCAGACCCACAAAGTGACAAAATTTTCAAAAGTAGCTAATGATTTGGGATGACTCAATTTTGGAGTACATGACACACCTTAAAGCACCTGATTTCTAAGCACTTGCTAAGAATCAGGCCCATTTAAGATGTCATAGGTCAGTAATCCAAAAATCGAGGCACCTCCAAATTACTAGTTAGGGAAGGGGGGGTTAAATTGAAGGAGAGGGTGCGGAGTGTGGGAGGGGGCTCAGGGCAGGGGGTTTTCCCTTCACTGTGTAACCATAAATTACTCCATTAAAAGGGAAGGGGTTTAAATTGAAGGCTGTCGAGCAACTGAGGGCCATCATCTAAGCAGGGTGCTATTTGTGAAACACTGGCTTCCCCTCTACGACAAAGGGTGCATGCTATGAAACGGTTCAGAGACAATATGTAGTTTGTATTACAAAAGGGAATTTAGGTAATAGAGAAGTGTAAAGCCGGAGATTGCATCTGTTTGTTTTCTCTGTAACTTGTATGTGTTTGCTTTTCTTACTATTTCATCTCTGAAGGTACAAATTTTCTATTAAATAAATTTGTTTGTTTACCCCAAGCAGGTCCCTGGCGATGAAACTGTGAGGAGTGTGTTTCCCAAAGTGAATTGATAATTGGGGTCAGGTTTCATACCTTCAGGGGTGATGAACTAGAAGCAAAATGTCTGAATGTCTGTTAGTTAAGAACTTGGAGAGACAGACTTGGGGAGACTTAGCCATAATGAGGGGTGAAGAGATAGCTCAGTGGTTTGAGCATCGGCCTGCTAAACCCAGGGATGTGAGCTCAACCCATGAGGGGATCAAATCTGGGGCAAAAATCTGTCTGAGGATTGGTCCTGCCTTGAGCAGGGGGTTGGACTAGATGGCCTCCTGAGGTCCCTTCGAACCCTAAAATTGTATGATAACTAGAAGGTCACCCTGGAAAGAGTAACTAGGCTAGTTGAAGTCAGCAGGAACCCCTGTGCTCATAGGCTGATTACTGGTGTCAAAGTCCTGCAGCACAGCATTAAGGTACCCAAAATTACAAGTTAGGAGGTGGCAGAATCATTTACTGTTCTGGGTGTTTCCCCCATAGAATAGAATATCAGGGTTGGAAGGGACCTCAGAAGGTCATCTACTCCAACCCCCTGCTCAAAGCAGGACCTGTCCCCAGATACATTTTTGCCCCAGATCCCTAAATGGCCAGAATGGGTACTGAAAGAAAAAGCCCCAAAGGAAAGGACAGAGGCCATTGTAAAAAGGGCTCCCAGATTTGTTCATCCTCCTCCCAGGACATGACTCCAAGAAAATGCTTTGAGAATGGCTCTACTGAACAAATGAGGAGATATTGCCCCAAACTCAGGTCCCATTCTGCCCAGGTGAACACAATTATGGTGAACTTATGACATACAGATGTACTTGAGGGTGTGTTGGTAAACTTTGTAAGATCTGAACCTATGGAGGAGGACGAAGATGCCAAGATAAGTGGCAGGGTATGCCAGGCATTAAGAGAAACTGCTGTGCAGATTTCATTATTTAAAAAGTAGATGGCCAAAGAATCTGACATGCTCCCAAGGGGAAACATAAAACTCCTTACTTTGGGAACATTTGAAATCTCAGCACCCTTAGCCTACATGCCAGAGCCACCCAGACTATTCATAAAACAACACTTACTATATATTTTTTTAATATTTTATTTTTGATTTCCACAATGCAGTCTAATTGCATATTTGTGAAATGTTAAAATACACATTTTAATTGCCTGACATTAGTCTGTATTAAGCATTGTTATTCTGACATTAACAACTCAAAAGTATCTTTGAGAATATAATTGCAACTTTCAATTTTATAACAGTCTTTTTACTGATTGAACATGCAAAGTAAAGTCTCAGTTAAAACTGATATACTACTAAGAATAGGAGCAATATTTCTCATTATGCATTGATAATATCCACTTCCTTTTTTGCAAATATGAAGTCAGATAAATTATGGCCTTCCACAGTGGCTGATTATCAACAGCAAGAATAATACTTGAAGGATCCAGCTCCCACATCAGACATCTTACACAGAAGGGACAAAGTACCAGTGCAATAAGTAACCTAGTATGTCAGTCAGTCTCATGTATCTATTGTGGCAAATTGCCGGTACTGATCTGCTGGGTCTCACGCTTTCTCTTCTCTGGGGTAGGTTCAGGGCGCTATTGCTTGCCTCTGAACTGGTTCTTAATTACTCCACTAGTGTCCTTGGAGGAGGGGAGTGGAGAGGGAGGGACCTGGGCCCACCCTCTACTCCAGGTCCCAACCCAGGGGCCCTGAGGGTTGTGGTGAACCACTTGAACTAGCGGTTCCTTCCCCTGGGTTACTTCCCTCTCCTATCCTTCAGCTTGTGAAGGGCTTCTTGCCTCCCTTCTACACAAGTCTGGTGCCCCTTACCTAGGGTTTCTTCTGGACTTCACAATCCACCGCAGCACTCCTCCAAACGTTCTATTTCTCTCTTATCAAACTCAACTCAACTCTTCTCTTCTCTTCTCTTCTCTTCTCTTCTCTTCTCTTCTCTTCTGCAACCTGCACTCTGCTCCCACCAAACCTTCCTCCTTCAACTCCCACACTGTCTGGCTGAAGCAGGGGTTTTTATCACATGACTGAAGTCAGGTGCTCTAAATGGCTACAGGTGTTCCAGTTAATCTAAAGCAAACTTTCCTCCTTTGGCAGCGAATAAGGCCCCCTGCTAATGCTCTCATGCTGCCCTCTGGCCATGCTGTATCACACTATTTAGTAAACTCTTGTTCCATACAGAGACAATCTTAATAGATCATTGTTATAGTTTCATGATTTATCCCAATATCCAAAAGCAAAATACATTTGTTGTTTTTCCAATAGTCAGAAAGGGAAGCAATCTATGTGTAGCTGGACCCAGATTCAACAAGGTACATAAACATATGAATAGTCCCCTGGACTTCAATAGAACTGTTCATTTGCATAATATTATTCACATGATCAAGTAACTTTCTGAATCTGGGCACTGGGGCCTGATCCAATGCCTGTTAAAGTCAGTGTGTAGACTCCTATAGACTTCCCTGGACTTTGCATCAAGCTTTTAGTGAGGAAGACAGATGGAGCCTGTGAATTGCCAGGAAATGTTTGGCTTTCAAAGAATGATACTGCATTAAGTATAGCTTGTTGCTTAAACATCTACTGTTTCTTTTCCATTGAAAATGTATGCTTTAAGACATCAAAGGAATTGGGGGAGCTAAGCCTTAGCTCCAAGACTATTCTATAAGAAAGATGAGGGTTCATTTTATGACAAAGATTCTAGTTTTTAATTTGTTCCTCTAAAAGACAATAACCCAATTCCTTTGTATTGATCAGCTAATAAGTACTCAGCCTGTGTGGCACAGAGATTTTATTACTGGATTCACTACTGTAATCTCTAGACCAGTTATTCTTTTGGTGTAAATCAACACAGTTCTGTCAATTTATGTCAGCTGGGGATGTGGTCCACTAAATCCACACTTTTGCGGCTGCATTTCACAGCTCTTTGAAGGCCTCAGCTCTGCAAGCCTCTAGGCTCGAAACAATGCCATTAGAACACACGTTTCCAGGCTGAATCCAATGTTTCTGACTAAGGTAAAATTTTCACACAGTCTTACTGGTACTGTTTATCAAACCTCAAGCTAACACTGCAACTGACAGATTGCTGTCAATGCAGCACACACATTACTCAGTGAATTCAATGTTTCGGATTGGATTCCCATTTTCTGTCTTTAAGTCCACAGTTTTAGTCTATTTGATAACCCTCAAGCCACTCTAGGCTGAACACAACGGCACAATAGTACACACATCAGGCAGACCTCACAGAATTCCTGTCTTCTGTGTGATGTGTATTAAGCATTACTGTTTGTTTCATAAATCCTTATGACTCAATTTTTTTTTTTATGAAAATGAAGTGTCAGCAGCTGCAAAGGGTCTGCATGAGAAAAAAAAGCTCATGTATTCCAGAACACCAAGTATCATTCAAGGGGCCAAGGCTTCACTGGAAGTGATGGAAAGCAGTTAGCTCTCTCACTAAAACCTCAGAAAGCTGCATATTGTACATTCAAATTTAATCAGAGTTTTCAGGTCTAACAATGGCAAAGCCATCAGGGAGGCTACTGTTAATATACTAATTGACAGGGAATTGCTGATCCTAGTGACAACTTTGAAACTGCAGGGTAACCTGGGGAACAGATCAGTCTAATCAGAATATGTCTTTGGACTCAGTGACCCAAAGCATACTGGAGAGACAATTAGTGATCAGAGGGTTGTGAGTCCGTGCCTCCTGAGTAAATGATGGACAATAGTAAAGTGCCATACATTAAGGGAGAACTCCCTTAAACCTCATCCACACAAAAACTTCTAAAATATTACAAAGTTAGATATTAAAATATTTTTCTGCTGTAAATATCTCTCAGATGAAGCCTATACAACTAGCATAGTACTTAAACAATGCATATGATCGGAGGCAAAGCAAAACCATTTATGATCTCTCTACACTGATTTCTGCAGCAGAATTTTGACCAGAGAAAAGTACAGTAAATACACTTGTGGAAACAAAAAAGGACTCCCTGTAATTTTGGAAAAGGAAAAAGCTGACAGCAGTATATAAGTTCAACAAACATCAGATATTTTACGGGTGCTTCTAGGCCTCTTTCTCCATCTCCTTTGGCCAGAGAGACAGTGCTTGGTTCCTGGTAGCTGGCTTAGCTTGCATGCTTGTGATCCTTCCCCTCAGGTATGGAGACAGCTAGTTCCTGCCTCTTCACCAGTCAGCCCTGAACTGAGCCAGTCTCCCTCCTTTTGTCTCCTTTCCAGGCCTGGTATTGGCTGCACATATAATGGAGTTGGGCTAGCTGCATCCAAAGGCTCTTCTTAACCCCGGACGTGCTGGTGGGTGGTTTCCTGCTTCGCTACAGATCCATACTATGCTGTCTCTTAGCCCATTGATTAGAGCACTGCCTTGAGAGATAGGAGAGCCAAGTTCAAATCCTTTCTGATCATACGTGGGGGCTTGACCTTTGGTCTCAGACATTCTCAGTGCTCTAAACATTGGGTTAAAGGTTATAAGGGAGGGGCCCCACAACCTTCTCCTCATGTTATTTTGTGTAGGTTTATACATGGTCAGAAATCCAGGTTTAGGCAGCAACTGAGTGGCCATTTTGTGAATGCCAGTGGCGCTTAAATGTTGGATTTAAGAGACTAGAGTGGCAGTTAAGCATTCAAGTCCCTTTGTTAATCCAGTTCCCATCATCCGAGGTCTTTAGGGGGAATTATGTGGTGTATAGACATTGTTCTGGATCTCTGCACAGGGGTGATTTTTACTCTGAAATGATAAAAGTAAATTTTAAAAATAATCTATGTTTCAGGCAACTTGGACTCTAATAATGCAATGATACCTACTAGCGCAAAATTGTTCACCCATCCCATTGAGGTCAATTTTCAGGAGTGCTCAATTCCATAACCCTCCCAGGCAGTTGCTGATCACCTATGACCATGTCGTTTCTGGTTGAGTCAGAGAAGAACAGGGGATATAAAGCTGTCAAACGCACGCATTTTTTGTGTTTTCTGTGACTCCCTTGGCTACATATTTTGCTTTATTCCATTCACTACTAACTCTGCTTTACAATCCGTGTGTATTGATTAAGCAATAACAATTGAAGCAGGTGGAATTTACTGGTAAATGAATAACCATCAGGAAAAGTAATCCTGCTTGGTCATTAGTTCCCCAGGAAATGACCCACACCAAAATCACTATGTTTCTATTACTTTTATAATCCATGTTGCCTTTTTTACCTGGCACTATCAACCTTTCAAACTGTGCTGCAAGAGGAAGAGTGTGCTTAGTCAGGTGGTGCTATTGCTTGGGAGTTAAAACGTTATTAAAGCAGCACATGGTAATTTCAGATTTAGTCTATAATATTGTGTCATTGTTCTAATTAGTAAATTACAACAGACCTCCTATGGGGATTGCATATTAAAGTTATATCATTACTAAATTTCTTCACCCGTGATTAATGTTATTACCTGAAATAGAAAAGAGAGATTATTAATGATTTTCCTACATTCTGTTAAGTGCTGCTTTCATTCTTTTGGTACATCCTGTTATAGCATAGACAAAGGTGATGATGATGAATTTACCATATAAGATAGTGTGACTGTAAACTAGTTCTAACAGTGGAAATAGGCTGGCTCATTGTTTCAGCAATTTTCTAATAAAACTAACCAAAACTGAGTATACCTAGAGGGAACAACAAATATATAGAAGTTATGTATTTGTTCGAATATATTTCACATATCATACAGCTATAATAGAAAAAAACAGATTGAATAATTACTACATCTCGCTTCCATATTGTGGAAGTGTGCTCATCTCCCCAAAATAGTTAGCAGTTTTTGCTTCAGCTTTTGCAGTGTGAGACAAAAGGAAATTTCATTGCATCAACAACTGAAGTGAGTTTTAAAGGTGGGTCTGATTTTACATCACACAGTATAATTTGAGTATTAAACAAAATATATTTCAACTATATAGATTCAACTGCTCAAGAACGAATGAATCAAATAATATGACAACTGAATATTGTTTAACTATATTGTTGCTCCTTGGCCAAACAGTAGTAGCTATTGAGGGCTTGCAGATCAGTTTCCTGCAAGGAGGAGAAATTGGTGATGCAGTCAGAGTGTTTTCTTGGGACTTGTCTACACAATGGAGTTATTTTGGAACAGCTATGCCACTTTAAATTCATACCCTACTGTATTCCGGAGCAGTTTTCGTGTGTAGAATCATAGAAATGTAGGCCTGGAAGAGGGCCTGAAACATAAGTCCTTGTATCAGAAGCCTGGTATGAGGCCTGAACTAAAGTAATGGTCAAAGCTTTGCTGCCATAGAGCAAAGTCGAGTTGAGAGCAAGAGGCACTCCTTGCTCACAGAATCTGGCAAGAACAGGGCTGATATTGCAGAAACACACATTCGTAAGTAATGCTAGGTATAAGACTATACACTCAAATACATTCCAGAAGGGTGGTACCAGAACACACTGACTCCACCACATTCCCCAAAGATAACAGGAACACACTAACCCATCCTAAAGATAAGGTCACGATGACAGCATGATGGATAAAGATGTTTTGTGCCAACCAACAAGTACAAGGCAATGGGTGGCACCCAAATATGTCAGAAGATGGTACCTAGATACATCAGAAGTGTAATATGTAACGTCTTTGTATTGGTGTATGAAAAGATATCTCAGAGGAAATGTCTTTGGCCAGACAAGGGGGGAATGGGAAGTCTCACCATTCATTGAACTGTGTCCATTGTCATGGGCATATATGTCTTAGTAACCCCATAGAGTCTACTGGATACTAGTACCATGATTCGTCAACAATCAACCTGGCCAAAGGCCTTCATTCCTTAATGGAGCTTGTGGTCATTGGGAGGTTTGCTTAAGGTCTGCTATGCTAGCTAACTGCACGGAGTTGGGATGGCATGGAGAGGGAACACATGCAGCCAAATGTCTAAGAACAGAAGGGACCTCAAGGGGTCTTCTAGTCCAGTCCCCTGCACTCAAGTATTATGTAGACCATCCCTGAAAGGTGTTTGACTAACCTACTCTTAAAAATCTCCAATGACAGAGATTCCACAGCCTCCCCAGGTTTATTCCAGATACACAAGCCTTTAGTATAACCGATAGGGGTGACTGCAGATGGTTTTAAATGAAACAAAAAGAATCTGTCTTAAAAGGAGCTGACATGAACTTTTCCACCTCACATATAAGTGTTATCTGAAAAGTAAAGCCCGTTGAACTGAAAAACTGTTGGTCAGCAAGGAGGGGAGAAAAGGCCCTGGAGAGAAAAGAAGTTGTAAATCTTATCTAGATGGAGACTGGAAATAGGTTGAACAGTCTCAAATTGGCTTTGAGCTGCACTGTGTGTGTGGCAACGACATCACTTGTTTGTTAAAGGGTATGAAAAGTAAAATTTTAAAGGATTAATGTCTAATACCTGCCTAACAACACTGGAGCTGACTAATATGGATCTAACCTCCCCTGGGTTTAGCCCATTTGTAAGTATCTTGATCAGATGCTTATAAATGTTTTGTTGTTGTTTGTATGTAGTAAAGTTCTTATTATTTAGGCTTTTTAAACATGTATAGAGAAATTGTATAAATGCTGTTTAGTCTTTTGATTTAATAAAGGAATTTATGGTTAAATTAGTGTCATGGTAATATGTTGCACAGATAATAACAATTCCAACAGCATTCCATAGTTTAGGATTATCTGTTGAACTCTATGACATTCCAAATGCTAAAACAACTAGGAAGTTAAACTCTGAACACAAAAGCTCTTTCTTTCTTTCTTTCTTTCTTTTTTGGCCATTTAAGGTTTCTAATATATACTTTGATAACATCTTCTTTGTGTTTTAAAACTATACATATATGGATAGAGTCACATTCAGAGAACTGCAGCAAAAACTAAAACAAAATATCAATTTATTTGGGGATTAATGATCGTCTTTTTGGTTTTTAATGACTTTGGAAATTTTCCTTAGTTGCTTAGCAAATTTTCCAGCTCTCTCTGAACTCCAGGCTTGGAGCTGTGAGGCTGACCCTGCATCTGTCTATGGAACTGCAGATGGCTGATGTAACACAGGCTATTGCCTTCAAAACAGGAAGGAGGAGGAGAACCAGATTGCTTGTGTGAGATGAACGCACATTTCCAAAATGCTAATTATTTGTTCCCTAAAATATTACAGATGTCTTGTGCATTTACAATTGGGATTCATCTTCATGTATCATTAAAGGCCTAAATGTATACCTTTGGAGAAGGAGAAAAGTCGGTTCAGAAATTACAAAATGTTTAGCTGTATGCCAAATGGCTTGCAATATTATTCATTAATATGTTTTATTTCTTCTTCTAGTAAATTAAAGGAATCAGAAGAAGAAACAAATATAGTACTTACAGTGACTTAAATAAAGACTTCAAGTATAGAGTTCATTAATTTAAATGAAGCATCATCACACAGGAAAGTATAAATCAAATATATTCATCATCCTTGTCTTTAAAAAAATCAGTGAATATAGTAGCTAAAGGAATTGTCAATGTACTTTGCATTTAACAAGAGACATCAGAATATATAATTAACTACAAGAGTCTATTAAAGCAGTAGAAATAGAACACAATTAGTACCTTTCCGAAAATATAGCACAGCAGTATTAGAACTTTCAAACAAATAATGGTTGATTTTAAGGATAAACTGGGAAATGTATACCAAATTGTAAAAATAATTTATTTTAATATTGAAAATAAGGCATGTTGTATCTGACACCAAAATATATGAACAAAATAACTTACAAATTAAACTTAGAAACTCTTGTACATTAAAGACTTTTACATTTATAAAGCATAGTATTTCAGGCCCGTTATCAGTATTCTATTAATAAATGGAAGCTCCTTACATGGGTTGTTAACTAAAGCATATATTTTGTTATTGGAGGTTGAAACCTGCAATGTGATCTGCAAAGACATGCAGTCCCTTTGACTTCACACAGGTATAAGAACACATCTCTGCAACAGGATCTCTTGGTTAAATCAGAAGCTTAAGCCTTGATTTAGCAGTGCCCTAAGCAGCTGCTTAACTTTAAACACATGAGTAGTTCCACTGACATTAATGGAATACTCACATGCTTAAAGTTACGCATGTGCTTGAGCACCTAAATTGGACCTAAAAAGGACTTTCATTCAGAGTACAGAAGAATCATATTAAGTGCATTGCTCCTTGGGCATAGGCTGTCTTTCACATCTAGCTTTGAAGCACCCAGACACTGGCTGACACTTTACAAATAGTAACAATGATAATAAACTAGTTGCACCAAGAATCTAATATTTGAACAAATATACTCCTGGAAAAGATTTAGGAGGCGGAGGATGTTTCTTTAAATGATATTTTAGGGCCCAGTCCCATTGACCTTACTGCCAAAACTTCCACTGATTTCCATAGAAGTGGGATTTGTTTGTACAGTGAAAATGCTCTCCGTTAGCATATGTGCTGAGTCTATTTTCTTCCATACTTTGGGTGACATCTTAGCCACGCTGAAGTCAATGGGAGTTTGGCACTGACTACAATAGGGTCAGAATTTCACCTTTTATCATTTCTTACTCTGAAATGTTATTGTTTTCTTTATGATTCACTAAGGGTGAAATTCACCAGTGTGAACAGAACAAAGGCTATGTATGAATTCACTGAATTTGCACTTAAGTCCTCAAAATAGGATTTAATGATGCAACAATGATGCTAACTGAACCACCAGAGTGCCATGGGGAGTTTCCTGATCACAATGAGTCCTGGAAATGCCTGCTTGGCTGTTGGTATCGAGCGGAGTGTACCAAGGTTGCTCCTGAGGCCACTTTTGTTCAACATCTTAATTAATGATCTGGATGATGGAATGGATTGCACCCTCAGCAAGTTCACAGATGACACTAAGCTGGGGTAAGAGGTAGATATGCTGGAGGGTAGGGATACGGTTCAGAGTGACTGACATAAATTGGGGGACTGGTCCGAAGAAATCTGATGAAGTTCAACAGGGACAAGTGTAGAGCCCTGAACTTAGAACGGAAGAATCCCATGCTACAGGCCGAGCACTGACTGACTAAGTGGCAGTTCTGCAGAAAAGGACCTGGGGATTACAGTGGATGAGAATTTGGATATGTCAACAGCGTGCACTTGTTGCCAAGAAAGCTAACAGCATATTGAGTTGCATTAGTAGAAGCATTGCCAGCAGATCGAGGGAAGTCATTATTCCCCTCTATTTGGCATTGGTGAGGCCACATCTGGAGTATTGCATCTAGTTTTGGGCCCCCCACTACAGAAAGGATGTGGAAACTCTGAAAAGAGTCCAGCGGTGGGCAACAGAAATAATTAGGAGGCTGGGGCACATGACTTATGAGGAGAGGCTGAGGGAACTGGGCTTATTTAGTCTTCAGAACAGAAGAGTGAGGAGGTATTTGATAGCAGCCTTCAACTACCTGAAGGGGAGTTCCAAAGAAAATGGAGCTAGGCTGTTCTCATGGTAGCAGATGACAGAACCAGTAGCAATGGTCTCAAGCTGTAGTGCGGGAGGCCTAGGTTGGATATTAGGAAACACTATTTCACTAGGAGGGTGGTGAAGCACTGGAATGGGTTACCTAGGGAGGTGATGGAATCCCCATCCTTAGAGAGTTTTAAGACTCGGCTTGACAAAGCCCAGGCTGGAATGATTTAGTTGGGGTTGGTCCTGCTGTGAGCAGGGGGTGGACTAGATGACCTCCTGAGGTCTCTTCCAACCCTAATCTTCTAAGATTCTGTGATTCTATGTAGTCCAGCCAAGAACCCAGCTCACAGAGAAGAATGGGGGCATCAAAATGAAAATTCCCATTTGGCACCACAGAAGCTCAGGTAGACCCAGATCAAGGTCTAATCGGACAAAAACAGCATTTGAGAATTGAAAATGTTCAGAACTTTTTGTTCTGCAAAAAGCTTTAATATTTCAATTTGTTGTCCTGATTTGGGATAGATACATTCTATTTGGGATAGAATTTTCTACAGGAAATTCTAATTTTCAATTAGATCTAGTGCTATCCCTTACAAAGGAATGTTTCCAAAACACACAATCTAGACCCTAGATATCCAACTGTTATGGTCAGGATCACACCAGTTAGAACAACTCAGTCTGATATCTGTGTATATTATGGAGGCATTGTTTGCTGTCTCAGAGTTAAAGCTGATTTGAATTTTTCCTCTAAAACAAGGGATAAACACACAGAGCATCCAACCCATCTTAACTCTGCCCTGCAGTAACCACATAAGAGAAAAAAATGTATTAGTCTTTAATCTAAAATGGGCCTACAAATGTAAAAATGGCTTGATTATGTTCATATAGTTATTACATGTCACTACAGTGCACAACTAATGTTTGGATACTCTAACTGTTCATCTCCATACCTTGTCATAGTTGGATTTCTTATAAATTTAACTTTAACTCTGAATTTCCTATGTTCATAACGTCTGTTTTGGGAATAATTACAACATCCCTATCATGTATTTTAATATTAAATTATTGATAGCACTGTCAACTTTATTTTCATATGAACATAGTTTTGTCTGAGAATACAGTTTTACCAAGGTTAAATATTATTTAAACTATATCTACATTTATTGAATTACCAAGTTGTCAAATGAGCTCAGAAGGCCGCAGCTGAATGTACTCTACCTATATTATGTACTTCAGAAAATACCATACCATTTCATAAATTTATGTGTCATGCTGTCTGAAGGGGTTCACAATCATGAGTGCCAACCTCAGGGCAGACTGTCAAAACCAAGGCAAACACCCCAAACTAGTGGTATGTTCTACAATTAAATTTCACAATCCAGTAAGAAATGTGAACCCCTGGATCACTGGGAATGGTTGGGTCATTACACTAACTGAATCTATTTCCCCATGTTACGTTCTCCTCACACCTTCTATGAGTCATCTTGATTATCACTTCAAAGATTTTTTTTTCTCCTGCTCAATTGATTGGACTCTTACAGTTGGTATGAGTACTTCCACCTTTTCATGTTCTCTGTATGTATAAATATCTTCTGTCCGTGTGTTCCACTCTATGCATCTGAAGAAGTGAGCTGTAGCCCACAAAAGCTTATGCTGAAATAAATTTGTTAGTCTCCAAGGTGCCACAAGTACTCCTGTTCTTTTTGCGGATACAGACTAACATGGCTGCTACTGTGAAATCAGTCTTACCATGAAGTCACAGATAACCCCTTTGGCATGGGTGGCAGGTATCACAGTTCAGAGGAGGCTAACACTCCCCTACCCAGACTGAGGCCCCTTCCTTGCTCCCCCTCTCCCCTGAAGCTGATGGGGGCTCAGCTCCAGCTGGTGGCCTGGAGCTTGGGGCTTGGGCTGGCTGGTGGCCCCGGGGTTGGGCTGGTAGCCCGGGGCCAGGGTGGTGATACCCGGCCGGTGGCCTGGGAGTTGGGCTGGTGCTAAGGCCAGCACGTGACCTGGGACAGCTCAGGATGGCAAGTGAGGGAGAGCTCAGTCCAGCCTGGGGGTTGGGCCAGTGGCCTGGGGTGGCTTGGGCCAGCCCGCAGCCCAATGCTGGCAGCCAGGGTTCCAGGGTGCCTGGGATGGGCTGGCCAGGGCTCCTCTGGGTGCATGGGGTGGGGGGGTGTCTCCAGTGAGTGAGAGGGCAGGGCCTTTGGAGGAAGGGGCAGGGCCAGGTGCTAGCCTCCCCAAAGGAGAGATTCATGTGCTGCCTATGCCCCTTGGACATTCCAGAATGTCTTGCCACCAAGAAATCTGGAGCTAGTGATACACCTACACCATAGGTGTCGCTGGTGTAGATATGTGGGCAGAGTTGGCATCGATGGTGTAGATATGCCCACATATCTACACCAGCGACACCATCACAGGACCTAACCAGATCAGTCACACCATCACTAGTTCATTCACCTGCACGTCCACCAATGTAATATACGCCATCATATGCCAGCAATGCCCCTCTGCTATGTACATCGGCCAAACTGGACAGTCACTACGGAAAAGGATAAATGGACACAAATCAGATATCAGGAATGGCAATATACAAAAACCTGTAGGAGAGCACTTCAACCTCCCTGGCCACACTATAGCAGACCTTAAGGTGGCCATCCTGCAGCAAAAAAACTTCAGGACCAGACTTCAAAGAGAAACTGCTGAGCTTCAGTTCATCTGCAAATTTGACACCATCAGCTCTGGACTAAACAAAGACTGTGAATGGCTTGCCAATTACAGAACCAGTTTCTCCTCCCTTGGTTTTCACACCTCTACTGCTAGAACAGGGCCCCATCCTCCCTGATTGAACTAACCTCGTTATCTCTAGCTTGCTTGCTAGCATATATATACCTACCCCTGGAAATTTCCACTACCTGCGTCTGACGAAGTGGGTATTCACCCACGAAAGCTCACGCTCCAAAACGTCTGTTAGTCTATAAGGTGCCACAGGATTCTCTGCTGCTTTTACTCTTGATAGTTCATCTGAATGGACGGGGGAACCACTTTTCCTACCTAGGTTCACAAGTTCAAAGCAGGAAGCTCTACAATTATAAAGCAAAACATACATATTACCTATAAGACAGAATACAGACATTACAAGTAAGATTAATGCATGCAGCAATTGACAAGTATTTTATAGAATCTAAACATTAAACACATTCTTACAAGTTCAACACCCATCTTGAACAACATTAGCATACAGGTGAGCTGGTGTGGTTTCCAGCAATGAATTAGTCAGTGCTCAGCTGATGCCTACAGCCCTGCTGGGAGCTGGCACCTGTTTTTCCAGCATCACAGGGTGACTTGATTTTTTTTAATCTGTAAAAATATTGGTCTTTTGAGCTTTGACTAAATATTTTCCATTTTCCTTGAAGCCAAATGTTTTGTGATGTGTCACATGCCTGTGCATTTGTGCTGGAGTGCTAATCAATGAAATTCAGGTCCTTTCATGCAAGCCTTGAGATGACAGGAGTTTGATCCCTGCACTAAATCCACTGAATCCCATTCTGTTCCTACACTGCTGGGAAAGTCATTTTCAAAACTGTTTTTTCAATGGGAATAATCCAGAAATGGGGAAAGTTATATGAATTGACACACTTTTCAAGTGTCACACACTCAGGAGTCTCCATGTAGAAGTCACGTTAAAATGTCACTGTCCTGGTGTGAGCACCTGTGAATATCCAAAGGCAGGTCATGTGCTTTGTAGATAGCCAAGGGCAAGTGGAGATACTGTCATGTGTGTTTCCATGCCAACTCTTATCTTATTTTATTAATTGGATTTCTTTACAAAACAAGTGCTATATTTGGCATGAGTTCAGAGAGGTGGTTTTTATGTCAAAAGCACTCATTTCGGGTGCACGGCATCCTCTTGCCTAGGGACTGATCCGAATTTCAATAAGAAGAAGCAAATTTGTAAGCTTAGATTTATTCAGTAAAACATTGAGTGTTTTTAAAGCTTCCTTCATGTCTTATGGAAGTTTGGTGCAAAATACAAAAAGAATGGTATCCAAATGTACACAGAATAGGTCAAATTCATACCTGGAGTAACTCTACTTTTCTATGGAGTTACACCTGTGATAAATCTTGCCTACTGACTTTGTATTCCATTTATATTTCACGCAGCAATAATAGTGTGACAAGGTCTATCAAGTCTTCTCTTGCCCCTGCTGGAGGTGTCAGCATCCTGACACACTGTTGGTTAAGAAAGACCAGACCACCAGACTACTAAGATTAGACACCACCAAGCTTTAGTTCTCCAGAGGCTGAGAAGGCCCAGGAAGAGACCTTGACGAAGTGAGACCCAGCAGGCCAGTTAAGAGGACTTGCTTGCTCTCATGGGCAGTGCTGAGTGTGACTGGGACAGGAGAGGAGCTCCTTAGCACTAGCCAAGAACCAAGACAAAGCCTTGGCTTAAAGTGCTGCAACCAAGCAGTTGCCTTTTATGTTTGTTTAAAAGGCACACATAGCCAAATTCAGAGTTTCTTATTAAGTGTTTAATGACTGATGATGAGTTTATGGTACAGGCTGCTACAGACAGGCTACTGCTCTTTCAAACTAAGGCAGGGAGCACCTGCAATGCTTTGTTTGAACAGGGCATGACAGCATGGCAATGCCTGTCAAATAAATAAATGAATGTCTCATGAACCTTAATGGTAACCACAACGACATATAAAGGTTGATGTGACAATTGTACAAGCCAGGCCTAGTGAAAAAAAAAAAAAAAAAAAAAAGAAACAGAGAAAATGCCCGGCAGTCAGAGACATAAAGAGTTAATTCTGTTTAGCAAATAAAACAGAAGACTGAGAGATGTATAAGATTAAGTAGGTTCATGGGGAGAAAACATTGGGTACTGAAAGGCTCTTTTACTAACAGAGAAAAGTATAAGAAGAAGTAATGAATGGAAGAGGAAGCCAGACATATTTAAATTAGTCAGTGTTTTTTAACAGTGAAGGAGATTAACCATTGGAACCAACAACCAAGGAAGTGATGAAATCTCCATTTCTTGATGTCTGCAAATCAAGACTGGATGCCTTTCTGGAAGAGACACTTTAGTCAAACACAAGTTATTGGGCTCAGTACAGGGGAATGGTGAAATTTAATGGCCTGTGATGCAGGTGGTCAGACTAGATAATCTAATGTTTTTTTTATGTTATTCAATTCTGTGAACTATATGACAGAGATGGTATTATGATGGTTGAATTAGGGGTTATCCAGCGTCAAATGACATGCAGAACAAGAGGTGTTCCTCATTTAAAAGTTAAATTGAGATCAGTTTATTACTTACTTCCTTTTTAACCTTATTCCAAGTTTTGAATTCTGTGGTAAACCCAAACAGCACACTTTTATTTCTTAGAGTACATTTTAAAAATAGAAATATGTCCTAAATCTGGTGTTTTCAAGGTTTGATCTATTCATATCTCAGCATTCAGGAAAGAAATGCAACAAGGATTGAAAATTGTTTATCATCTTTTAATACTGTAGTGGCAGTGCATCATTCCATAATGCAGAAGACTGGAGTTCAGGTGCAATCTCAGGCTTTTCATTTTCCAGGTCAATGGATAATTGGCATGCTGTGTGTCAGGAGAAGAAGGTGTAAGCAGCAAGCATCTCCTGCCCAGCCTACATGATCCCACATTGCTAGAGGTTTCAGAACTGGCTATGATTCTCAATTTCTTGCCCTGAGCGACAATTAACAAAGTAATTTCTGCTGAAAGGAATAAATCAAAGCACTCTGTTACATGGTGTATAAAGGGACCTGATTAACTGGCCAGCAATCATCCACTATAATCTTTTGAAAATATGTTTGGAATAAATAATCCATGTTATATTTGGATCAACACAGAAATTATATAAATCGGGTGGAAATTTGCACTAATAAATGTCTAGATATAGTCATCTGACTTTGGAAAGAGAAATGAAAATATACCATTAAGCAAATATTCTAAATAAACCCAATTACCCTGCATTTCAATGAGAAATGTGCTCTCAGAAAGACTGCGCCTGCTGCCGATTTTGTCTTTTTGCAATGTTGTTCAGTCAAGCTTTTGTGCTTTTGCTTTCATTTTTCATCACTGACAACAGTTAATATTTGTTAATATTTGCCTTCTTCATAACACTGAGCCTGAGCACATCACCTGGGAAAGCTAAATAGGTGTGCAACCAATCATACTGTAATGTGTGCTGGCATTATACTCCTTCCTGTCATATCACAAACCAGCAGGTTTACAGCAGATAGTGACAGACCTGGACATACATCCTACTGCTAGCTGATATGGGATGGAGGCTGAAAGAGCCCAGTTCAGGAATAAATCATGCTGAGTCCATACTGATTGCACTATTTATTTGTCACAAAGATAAAATGTTACCTTGGAATGGCAGTAATTACAGTTTATCTGCTCAGTAACTAAGAGGTAAATAGTAATTATTATGTAACTTCACACGTAGGATTATAATAACTGGGTAACCTTTTCATTAGTAACAGCAGTTATAGCTCCTTCTCTCCTCCTTTATGATTAACCCTTAATACATTTCATAATGAACAATGTTAAAGAATGTGTAAATTCAGAAAGGCTCTGATAAGGGCCTAAAAGTTTTGGTTAAATATAGCTGAACCTGTAGTTTAACTTTGAACAGCATCGCTTTCTTTCACAAATTAAATGTCCGAGCCTACTATCCATTTCCTCCCAAATCTCTAATTAGCAGTTTCTTTAGTTATTTTTGTAGCTTTCTCAAAGTAGCCATCATTCACATAGTTGCTGATATAAGTGTCTCCTGCCTTTTTGTGACATAGTGCCATCTTGTGGACCCTGTGGGGATCAAACAGGAAGTGAATTAGAGAGAGACAAGGAGACAGACTGAGTTCCAGCACTTTGACTAAAACAATGAATCCAGTAGCATTCACCAAGCTGATATAACAATTAAATAAATAAAAACATTCAACTACCTGTGTTGTAAATAAGAGGTATATTGATAGGCATGGATGCTGCACCTCTGTATTGTACATACAAAGGTTTAAGGTTTATTTAGTTTGGGTGGAAGGTAGAGGTTAAATATCAGTTTTTCCTGGCAGGTTAGATCAACTCATAGTTAACACTTGGCTATAAAGCACCACTGGAATTTCCTAATAGATATGATTTCCATTGTGCAAAGTGAATAAGAAAGGGAGGTAGGGAGAGAATTTGAGAAAAGTGGCAGTTGAGACATCAGATGACATCAAATTCCAGAAGGAAAGCAGTTTGGGAAAATGTCATAGGCAAAAGCAATCTTGCAAGTGCGGCAGCTCGGCTACTATATTTATGGTTTTATATTAACATGTAAAATATATTTTGAATGTTTAAAAAAGCGAATTAACAGCTCTGAGGTGCTAAATTGACAGCATAGGAGAATTAGATCCTTTGTTCAGTCATAGAAAGGACTAGCAGAGAGAGTGACAATTAATTCACTAGATTTCATGCAGGCCTAAGGATCTGCCTTCATGGATCAGAATGGTGGACTGAGGCCTTCTGCTGTAAGCTTCTCAGAACAGGCACTCTGTCATCTTCTGTGTCTTTCTGCAGCACCTCATACTGTGGGGCTGACTGGTGCCTCCTGGCACTACAGTAATAATAATTAATACATATCCAGGAGGATTAATACAAATATCTTCTGCAAAACTGAATTTAATTGTTTTTGTCACATAGTTATCACCCCTTGAACTTATTTTTTAATGCTAAGAAATTCTTTTAATTGTATTGCAAAAAAAGAGATAATCTGTCGTGAAAGAGTCTGAGAAGCTACACAGTACAACTCCAGACTAGCATAAATGTGCAGTGTGGAATTTGGGTTCATCATTGTGAGTGTAGCTTTAAATTTAGATTAACTGGCTAATGATAGTAGGGCATGTATAAATGCACAACCATAAATTGTTGCACCAGGAGACAAGAGAGCCTAAATGGCACTAATTGTCACCTTTATTGGCAGTCTCAGCAGAGACACAAAGGACTGAATAAATCTGGAGTCTGAACTGCCCTTTCAGCCTTAGAGGTAGTTCCCTCATAACAGAATCTAAGTATATCTGCAGGATGAGAATGGGACATTTGCTCTGCTGTCATCCGTAGACAGGAAAAAAAGGTAGAAAATTTCTTCCATTTTCAGTGCTTTTGATACAGTATATAAATACCACATTCAGTTAAACAGTTTAGAAAATTAAAATGTATAAAAAAACCTATCACTTGCTGCTAGGATGGTGAGAGGTTTCTCCAAGAGCCATTGTCAAAAAGAATCATTATTCAAGAATAATTAAGAAAAAATTGCTACTCAATTGCTACTAAAAGTTCATTCCATTTTTTGACCAGCTCTAGTTATGTGTTATCACTTCTATTTTATAAATGTTGTTTTGTTCTCCCTGGGAAAGTCCTTGAAGCCTAGAATGTATGAGTTTATAAATCCTAAGATAAGGACTGAGGTCAAAATAAGGACTAACTGTTGTATTGAACTTAACCATTTAAATGAATACATCTTTTCTAATTGGTTTTTATACATATCTTATCTAGCTGAACTGCTGATTTTCTCACTTTTTTTTACACATGAAACGTTTGAAATTAAATATAATTTCTATTTTTCCTTTAGAATAATAGTAAGAATCAGTCTCTACTTCTAATAAATGAAAAACAAAGAAGTAGTAATTTTAATGCAAGGATCATCATAGCATGATTTAAGCACTCTAACTTATAATTACTTGTCAAAGTGAGGGCCAAGGTCTGCAAAGACCTTAGTATCCTCAAGGCCCGCTGACTTCATAAGAGGAAGTTTTAGTAGGATTTGGCTGAAAGGCAGACATGACTATCAGCCAAATCCTACTAAAACTTCCTCTTATGAAGTCAGAGGGCCCTGAGGATACTCAGTTCTTTGCAGACCTTGGCCCTCACTTTGACAAGTAATTATAACCAGAAGATAAGAAACAATCTGGGGCTGTGCAAAGATAAGGAACAGGGAAATGGGTAAACGGTTCTTGCTGGAACATCGCTTGCAAGTTGTAGTGCTGCTGCTTTGAGTTTTCCTTGTTACATCTACACAGTGATGGAGAAGACTCACCACTGTGGCGCCTCCTGCTGGCCATTCTGGAGTTAGCTCAAGTCCTTCTGCAGGGCGCCCTCCTCCAATGGTGTCTCAATCACCGTTATTCCTGCTTTCCACCACTCTGTGACCCGCATCACTCCCCGTGGAATCCTCTTCTGGACATGACCCTCCAGCAGTGCCCACTCTGCTGTCTCCCCCCATTTTGGGGGAACTGACAGTCTATAGTCCAGCCACTCACCTTAGTGGCCTGATGCAGTCACCAGTCTAGTCTCTTGCCCCGGGGCAAATTGCAGTCTGTGTTGGCTGTTTCCTTCAGAGAAAGTGGGGGCAGCCTTAACACCTTATCTGTCCTTCCTCCAGGGCCTCAGTCTGGCAGTAGTGAGCCAGAAGATCCTTCTGATCTGCTACCCTGCCCAGCACTGCTCTAGCCATAGTGTTCCTAGGCAGTCAGTCCTTCTCCCTAGCAGGCCAGGGAGAGACTGCCCTCTGCACTGTTGAGCAGCCCTTTATATATGGCCCCTGCTGGCCCTGATTGGCTGCTGCAACAAGCCACCTCCTGACTGGCTCATGTAATAAGCCCTCCTCTAATTAGATGGTTCTGCGCAGGCTCCCTCTGGCCAGCTTTAACCCTCCCTCCCTGTGTGAGGCAGCCACCCCACCACATACACGTAGATGCCAATTCTTTATTTTAATAATATGATTGCAGGTAAGTAGATTGTGTATGACGGGACATTAGTGATCACAATTCCTTTCTGTAGTGCCACTCTCTAGCCAAAGACAAAACTTTGTAATGCTAAATGAAGAGTATGAGCTCCTTGGGCCAGGGACCGCGTTTTTGTTCTGTTTGTACAGTGCGTAGCACAATGGGGGCATGGGCCATAGCTAAGTCATGACAAAGGCTCCTAGATGCTATGGTAATAGAAATCATAAAGGATAATCATAATTAATAATCAATTAGTAGTCCTCCCTGATTACAATCAACAGCCAGCAGCAACCAGGCAGCTTAACTTTTTCCTAGACCATGTCACATTTCCAAGATCTTCCTACAAATAGCCATCCTGGAGAGTTATTGAAATAACTCCATCTTTAACGTCTAGAATATCTTTGGGCTGAGGAGACAAAGTCTATTTTTATCACACAATGAAAACATTAATTTGAAGATTCATTCTGTGTTTCCTAGACCCGCATTCATCCTAATTTGCATGTAATTTTGGCTCAGCTTACTGTAGTATGCATTGAAGAGAAAAAGTGAGTGAATGAAGGGTGATAAAGAGTAAGGCACTGATTCTGCAAAGACTTACCCATGTCTTTGCTACCATCAGTAGTTCCTTTGAAAACAAAATCAACTGAGTCAGTTGAACTACTCATGGTAGTAATGTAGGAAAATACATACATCTTTGCAGTATCTGGCCTCTAAACTTTCCATGGATCAAATTTTTTACTACAAACAAGTTCCTGAGTAAATTAATGCTGGATGTGGACTTCAGGTGTTCCATCTGGGAACATTTGTATAAGCAAGACTTTCTTTGCACAAACATTTGTGAAAAGTAATGTTAAAAAAGGAACAAACATAAGGCCACATTCTGATATCTTTATTCATAGCCTGACCTCTGAAAATCAGAAAACCTGACCTCTGAGGAAAGGTTAAAAAAACTGGGCACTTTAATCTTGAGAAAAGAGGATTGAAGGGGAACCTGATAACAGTCTTCAAATATGTTAAAGGCTGTTAAAAAGAGGAGGGGGATTGTTCTCCACGTCCACTGAAGGTAGGTCAAGAAGTAATGGGTGTATTCTGAGGAAGAGAGATTTAGATTAGATATTAGAAAAATCTTTCTAACTGTAAGAGTAGTCAAGCGCTGGAATAGGTTTCCAAAGGAGGTTGTGGAATTGCCATCATTGGAGGTTTTTAAGATCAGGTTGGACAGATACCTGTCAGGGATTGTCTAGATTTATTTAGTCCTGCCTCACTGAAAGGGACTAGACTTCTTGACGTCCTGTCCAGACCTACATATCTGTGATTCCATGATGAATAACACCTTACCTATGAGTAACTCCACTGAATACTTGTGCAGAAAGGAGCACTCTGTGTAATGGACTCAGAATCTGGTCCAAGTGAATGGTAAAGAGATTTGGAATTTTAAAAAAATGACAGCCCTGCACCTTTAAGTGGGGGCACGGGTATTTGGCGGGCTGGCCGAATGAAGGGAACTGTGCTTGATGTCTTGGAGGGAGGGAGAGAGATGGAAAACTGTTGCAAAAAGGTCAGTGTGGTTGCTGAGAATGAGGGATTTAAGAGGGCAGCCCTGTGCCTTAATCCTCCCTTTTGCACAAGGCCAGAAGGTATGTGAACAGGGAGGTGGCCAAATTCCTGGGGACCATAGGAGGGGCAGTAATTTCACATTCTGGCATTGTATATGGGGCACCAAAGTTGTTTCAGGAAGATGGGGTTCACCTGTCGGACTTAGGTGCTGTCATGTTTTTGACTAATATAGAAGAGGACATATCTGGGAACCCGTTTGGGTCTGGGGAGGAAGCAGCCAAGCTAATGGCTGGCCATTCCTTGTGGCAGATGTTTAGTGCAGATACTCCACAGGAAAGGAGTATCTTTAGGTACACAGTGACCGGATAAATGGCTTAGAAAAAGACTTAAAAAGAGGTGTTCAGTAAAGGAGCGAAAGAGTGGTTGTGGACTCCTATAACTGGTACGGCAGGGAGCTAACCCCCCATTTATAGCCCACCTTAACCCGCCAGGGGGCGGGGAGGGGGATGGTAAGGTCCCGACAATGGATTTGCTGGAGGAACCTGGATGGAAAAAAGGTGGAGCTGGTAAAAGCCCTCCGGTTAATTATGGAATAAACATGGGGTTACCTCCACTGTACACTTTTATCTGCTGACTAATCCCAGACATCTAATAATAAAGTTGCGACCTAATTAAATCTCAGTGTCAAATCTCTCCTGTCCATCTTTCAGTATAGCCAGACAAATGCTCTCAAATATTCTCTCTTAACTTGAAACTATAATTTGTTTCTGTACATAGGGCAGGTGCTTTTATGCAAAAGATGTAAAAAATATGATAAAGTTTCTACAGATTTTTAACCATCCTGTAGGCTTTAATTTAATAAAGAAATATAATTCCTTTTGCAGAACTATATAAGGTGTCACAAATAATCCACAGAAAAGCACAATTTTCAATAAATTCTATATTTCTTTAGAATAATTTATATAGATCTCTAATTGCTTCACCTCTGCTGAATTCAATACTAATTGTTAACTATTATAGGTTTTTCCTACTAGTTATTCAAATTATTTTATATGTGTTTATGCAGTGCTTAGGTGTACATAAAACACAAGAATAAGATAATTGCATTCTTTGATATTTTCCAGACAATAATTCTAAAATCCCTTTATATTTGGTCCTATATAGACAGTAATGAAAATGCTCATTTTCTAACTTGGTCTGAGTCACTAATATGACTTTCAAGGTCATTGTCATTTCTTTTCCCTAGCATTTTGCACAAACTGAAAAAGAAATTCATTTTAAATTATCTCTCATACCATGAATTAATAGAATGATAAGGTGATGTAGTACAGAATTATGCAATAGGATTTGGTATTTAATCTTCTAAGGGCACAGTGCTGAGATTTAAAGCCAATCAGACAGTTTTGGAGTCAGTTATATGTCCTCATTTCTATTTCTGCTTTTGTTCTAGAATCAGATCTCCCTTATTTTTATGGGGACAAGATGAGATAACTGCTGTTGCCCTTAAAGAAATTCTCCTTTTATCAAGGAATGTGTCTTGTAGTGTCATAAATACAGAATATCTAAAAGGATCTAACCTGACAGAACTTTTGTGTTAAAACCAAAACACTGCCATTCAAATTCATGCTTCTCCCTTGTTAGTTTCATTATGACAACATTATTCTTCTTAGGTCAAAGGGTGTTTTTCACAGATTCCGAGGTCATCCATTTTGAAACAGTAATTGGCAGTAGAGAATTGGTCCCCACAGTATTAATAGGAGGGGAAATTAGAATCAAAACAAATAGAATTAAAATAATCATTATACAGGGGGAAATGATTGTAAATATACTGGGACTTTTTGTTTAAAGTTTTAGTATTAGCTTAGCTCATTATACAGTAAACAAAGTAGGCAGAGCCCATCAGTAGTTATGAGTTCTATCATCCTTATTAAGGTAAATGGAAGGATAAATCTGCATTGCTGGAAAACACAGGTCTAAAGTAATCATCACACAGAATTAAGCTGTCACAAATGACATCCATAAGTCTGCCCAAGCCTGAAGTAGATGGAGCTATCTCATTATTGGATGCAGCCTACCAGCTAATAAATAAATGTATTTAGCTTGTATTCACAAATTTAGGGGAACTTTATACCTCCCAAAGAAGTCAGACAACGATTGATAAGAATGGAAACAACTATTTGCTCTCTTGTGTGAAACGGAACCTGTAGTTTAAATCAAAGGAATTCCTAGAAAATGCAGAGAAGCCTTAAAGAGATAGTCAACTTGAAAATTGTATTTTCATCAGAAAATGTTGTATATATTGTTGTTGTCTGCTGTTATAAGAAACCCTAAGATTAATATTGTAAGCTTTATTTATAACAATAGTAGGTACAAAGTTTTTGGATGGAAATGTAATTTTCAAGTTGATAGTATTAATCTCAAGATTAACTTGAGTCAGAACCCTCCTGTTACCTATACCCCCAGCTTAGTTAACTTCTGCTGCCACCACCAGGCTTCGCACCTGGAAATTTTACCTCATGTCATCTCTTACTCTATTCCTTTATTCCCAGGACTAGGGTGATATCAATAAAGATGGTAGGTGCCTTTGTGTCAAAGCCTTCAGGTCTTAAAGCCTCATCCAGAGGGCTCTTTGGAGCAAGTAAGTGCCAATCTGCTACCACTGTGCTGGTGACTGTTATCGGAATAGGAGCAGAACTCCGACATAGGATCCCAGTTCAGGGAGCCAATTGGCAGAACACTGGGGGTGTTGATTGGTTCACAGCTACTGTTTACACCCAGGATAGAAATAGGAAGTTGTCCATGTAACTGGGTTCTCCCTGCTTAGAATGGCTTTGTCTGTGCTATATGCACCTGCTCTGACACCTGATGTTTGGTTTATTCTCTGACCTGCATTTCACTCTGACCTCCTGCTATTTGACCCAGCCTCATTCCTGACCCCTGCTTTGACTACTAGATAAAATTCACCACATCCTGGTCATGGGCAAAGCCTAATTATTCCATCTTCACTCTAGATTTGGGTAATTAACTCCTTCTTTGTTACTTACAAGTAAACCTGTGAATGAAATCAGTTATTGTTCATCTAGACATGTCCTTTTCACTCTCAAGAACAGGAAAGTCTCACTACAGATCCCAGTTCAGATTTCCTTCTCACTAGATGCTGGGTCTTACATCCTCCAAACGTGATCTCAATGCCACCTTCTTCTACAGGCCCTAATGAGCTAGTCTCAGCTCTTTTGCAAGTCCATTCTTGGTTCCTTCAGCCTGGTCCCAGAAAAAAACCCTTCCAACATGCAAGCTTCAAATCTCCTGTCCACTAGAGCTCACCACCCTGCTGGCATTAGAATGAACATTCCGTGGTAGCTCTTAACAACCCAAAGGTCTTTACAGAGTCATCAGATGTTAAATCACTGTCTCATGTCCAACCAAAAGTTTTACTTCCCATAAGCACATATCTAATCATAGACTTATAGGACTGGAAGGGACCTCAAGATGTCATCTAGTCCAGTCCCCTGCACTTATGGCAGGACTAAGTATTATCTAGATCATCCTGAAAGGTATTTGTCTAACCTGCTGTTAAAAATCTCCAATGAAGGAGATTCCACAACCTCCCTAAGCAATTTATTCCAGTGCTTAACCACCCTGACAGGAAGTTTTTCCTGATTTCCAACCTAAACTGCTCTTGCTACAATTTAAGCCCATTGCTTCTTGTCCTATCCTCAGAGGTTAACGAAAACAATTTTTCATCCTCCTCCTTGTAACAACCTTTCGTCCGTTACAGCTATCCCCCTACTTCATTTTGTTTTCTTACAGCTGTCCCCATACTCCATTTTGTTCTCCTCCTGTGGCCGCCCCTTCCCTGGCTGTTAAATTGTTTACCAAGAGCCATTGCCCTTCTCAAAGGGATGGCCACTTGTGCTAACTGGGACCACTGCCCTGTTCAAAGGGTTAGTCCTCTTATCACCTTGTTAAACCTGGGCTTGATGTAGGGTAGGCAATGTCCCGAGCTGCAAGACCTATTGTGTTTTAGTCGTGGGCTGAGTCATCAGGCCTCATGTGCTTTGAGTCACCTACTGCCAGGACTCTGCCAGGAATGTCTCTGTGCTCACCATACGTTTCCCTGCCTCCTCTTCTCTCCTGTATTCAGAAGAAGCCAATGAATCTGCAGAAAAACTGCCTGATGTTTGCCTTTAAAACAGACTTTTAAAACTAAGATCAGAAAGTTCCTGCATTGCTGCACTGCGTCTGATCAGGCCAGGGTTCTGGGGGTCCTTTCTCCGCTCTCGTTTTATTTTTGAGCGTCCCAGTTTTGAAAAAAAAACCCCACGAAAGAACGAATTGCTGCCTGGCCCCACTCTCCTAGCTAGATTATTGAGACCAATACGCTAGCCTTCTGATGATTGTGCTCTTTACCTCGTGGCCTTCCTTTGGGTGTAAGAAATCCCTCTTGTGAAAACTCTCTATACTTTTATTTTAGTATTTTAGTGCTGGATCTGTATCCCCGCACTCAGACTCAAGCTAAACCTTGGTCTGTGTCTTAAACCTCTCTTAAACTCTTGCAGCACTTGGCGCTAAAAATAAGCCTGTGCTGCTGCTAAGCTGTGCCTTCCTGGGAACTGCCAGCTTGCAGGCCCTCCTCCCCCCCCGCCCCCTGCTGCTAAGGTGGCACCTATTAGAATCCCGGGTGCTAGTCTAGATAAGTTTCGTAATTATTTGCATAGCTGTGGTTCAAGTTAGGTATTTAGCAGAATTGTTTGTATTGTGCCTGTAAGTTAGTTTAGTTTAAAAAATCTGTTGCATTATGTCTGTTACTTTGCTAATTGTGTAGTCTTGGTTAAGTTAGTTATAGATAAGATTTGTGCAGTGTTCTGTATAATGTTGTGGTTAAGTCTTCTTCCCGCATGCCCCCAAACCTCAACTGGTAATTACGATGAAGTCTAGCCAGTAAAAACGCCATTGATTACCCTTTTTTTACTCTCTAACCACTCACATTACTATTTCACTACTGTGACACATTTTACCCATAACTGTTAGTTGGCTATATGCTGCTGTGACACACCCTTTACATAGAAATTGTTAGCTACCTGTTACATTTATACTTCAGTGTTAATCGGTTACCAACTGTATTGTACCCCACTGTATTGTACCCCACTATTGAAACCCCCTATACTATTTTCTAAAAGAAACCCGTCCCCAATTGTCTACCTTAACAAACTCCATATCCCTCACTATTGAATTTTCCCTGTTTTTTGCATTTTCTTAATAAAGTTTATTTTGCACCCCACCAGTGTGGTAATTGCTCCCCCCAAGATCCAATATACCTGCTGGCAGGGACACCTTTTATGTTGTTTTATGTTTTATGCTGTTCTCTTGTCCTGTGTCAGTCTTCCCTTTTCCAGACTAAACAAACCCAATTTTTTCATTTTTCTCTCATAGGTCATATTTTATAGACTTTTAATCATTTTTGCTGCTCTTCTTTGGACTTTCTCCAATTTGTCCACATCTTTCCTGAAATGTGGCACCCAGAACTGGACATAATACTCCAGGTGACACGTAATCAGCACATAGTAGTGCAGAAGAATTACTTCTTGTGTCTTGCTTACAACACACCTGCTAATACTTTCCAGAATGATTGCTTTTTTTACAACAATCTCGACCTACCTAAGAAAGAGTGGATCACAAGCTAAATATGAGTAAACAATTTAGATTTTTTACTCATATTTAGTAACATTGTTTACTCATATTTAGCTTGTAATCCACTATAATCTCTTTCTTAGGTACTCCAACACCTTTTCCGCAGTACCCCTTCCTAGGCAGTCATTTTCCATTTTGTATGTGTGCAATTGATTGTTCCTTCTTAATCTGAGTACTTTTCAGTTGTCCTTACTGAATTTCTTCCTATTTGTAGCAGACCATTTCTCCAGTTTGTCCAGAACATTTTGAATTGCAATCCTATCCTGCAAAGCACTTGCAACCCCTCATAGGTTGGAATCATCACCAAACTTTCTATGTGTATTCTCTGTGCCATTATCTAAATCATTGATGAAGAAATTGAACTGAACTAGACCCAGAACTGATCCTTGTGGTACCCCACTAGATATGCCCTTCCAGCTTGACTGTGAACCATTGATAACTACTCTCTGGGAATGGTTTTCCAACTAGTTATGCACCCACTTTATTATAGCTCCATATAGGTTGTATTTCCCTAGTTTGTTTATGAGAAGGTCATATGGGACAGTACCCAAGGCCTTACTAAAGTCAAAATATATCACATCTACCACTTCCTCCCATCCACAAGGCTTGTTAGAAGAAAGCTATTAGGTTGGTTTGACACAATTTCTTCTGAACAAATCCATGCTGACTGTTACTTATCACCTTATCATCTTCTAGGTGTTTGCAAAATGATTGCTTAATTACTTGCTCTGTTATCTTTCTGTACTGAAGTTAAGCTGGTTGGCTGTAATTCTCCTGGTTATGGGCATTATATTTGCCCTTTTCAAGTCCTCTGGAATCTTTTCGATCTTCCATGTCTTTTCAAAGATAATCACTAATAGCTCAGATATTTACACAGTCAGCTCCTTGGGTATTTCATCAGGACCTGGTGACTTGAAGATATCTCACTTGTGTTAGTAATTTTTAACTTGGTTCTTCCCTATTTTAGCCTTTGATCCTACCTCATTTTCACTGGCATTCACTATGTTAGACATCCAATCACTACAAACTTTTTTGGTGAAACCTAAAACAAGTCATTTAACACTTCTGTTATATCCACTGTGGCAAATTGCCGGTACTGTTCTGCTGGGTCTCGCGCTTTCTCTTCTCTGAGGTAGGTTCAGGGCGCTATTGCTTGCCTCTGAACTGGTTCTTAATTACTCCACTAGTGTCCTTGGAGGAGGGGACTGGAGAGGGAGGGACCTGGGCCCGCCCTCTACTCCAGGTCCCAACCCAGGGGCCCTGAGGGTTGTGGTGAACCACTTGAACTAGCGGTTCCTTCCCCTGGGTTACTTCCCTCTCCTACCCTTCAGCTTGTGAAGGGCTTCTTGCCTCCCTTCGACACAAGCCTGGTGCCCCTTACCTAGGGTTTCTTCTGGACTTCACAATCCACCGCAGCACTCCTCCAAACTTTCTATTTCTCTCTTATCAAATTCTTCTCTTCTCCAACTTCTGCAACCTGCACTCTGCTCCAATCAAACCTGCCTCCTTCAACTCCTACCCTGTCTGACTGAAGCAGGTTTTTTTATCACATGACTGAAGTCAGTTGCTCTAATTGGAGTCAGGTGCTCTAATTGGAGTCAGGTGCTCTAAATGGCTACAGGTGTTCTAGTTAATCTTAAGCAAACCTTCCTCCCTTGGCAGGGAATAAGGTCCCCTGCTAACACTCTCATGCTGCCCTCTGGCCATGCTGTATCACAGCACATTTTCTGTGATTGTCGCCCCCCTCCTCCCCTCCCAACCCATTGTAGGCCTATGCTGTCCTTGGTCTTCCTCATGCTTCTCATGTATTTATAGAATGTTTTGTTGTTACCATTTGTGTCTCTAGCTAGTTTAATCTTATTTTGTGTCTTGGCCTTTCTAATTTTGTCCCTACATATTTGTGTTATTTGTTTATATTAATCAGTTATAATTTGATCTATTTTCCACATTTGATATGATTTTTTGGGGTTGCAGATTATTGAAGATCTTCTGGTTGAGCCAGGATGGTCTCTTGCCATACTTCCTATCTTTCCTATCGTGCAATAGTTTGCTCTTGTGGCCTTCATAATTTCTCTTGGAAAAACTGCCAACTCCCTTGAACTATTTTTCCCCTTAGACTTGCTTCCCATGGGCTCTTAACTGAGTTTGCTAGTCTGCCTTCTTGAAATCCATTGTCTTTATTGCACTGTTTTGCCTCCTATCATTCCCTAGAATCATGAACTCTACTATTTCACAATCACTTTCACCCAAGCCGCCTTTCACTTTCAAATTCTCAACCAGTTCCTCCCTGTTTCTCACAATAAAATCTAGATCAGACTCTCCCCGATAGCTTTCTCCACCTTCTGAAATAAAAAGTTGTCTCCAATACATTCCAAGAACTTCTTGGATAATATGTACCCTGCTGTATTATTTTCCCAACAGATGTCTCGGTAGTTGAAGTCCCCCATCACCACTGAGTCCTCTGCTTTGGATGATTTTGTTAGTTGTTTATAAAAAGGCTCATCCACCTCTTCTTCCTG
The DNA here is from genome assembly GCF_003597395.2 of Chelonoidis abingdonii. Classification (NCBI taxonomy): domain Eukaryota; kingdom Metazoa; phylum Chordata; order Testudines; family Testudinidae; genus Chelonoidis; species Chelonoidis abingdonii. The sequence goes on from NC_133769.1 coordinate 223,502,634, forward strand.
GGTAGGTGGTCTGTAGTCCTATCTTTACCCAGAGTCTTTTAACAAGTCTGTCTCCTATTTCCATCTTAACTTTGGTCTAACTTACCTCATTACATACATTCTCTGCAACATATATTGGGAAAGGATTCAATAAAAATATCTCAAGTATTTTTTCTATGTATTTAAAGCACTTTGTGTAATCAGTGTCACCGTATTGATGATGGTGCCTGACCTCCTTCATGCTCTGGGAGAGGGTGACTACCAGTAAGCACAGCAGTGAAGATGAAACTGAAGAGGTACCTGGAATACGTGTGCATGAGATAAAAAGGAGCAACAAAAGAGGTAAACCTGAACATATCTGGTGAAAAATCAAGAAGGAAGCAGAAATAAAATGCTTAAAAAACCCCACATATTATTTAAAGAATGTTCTCTAAGAAAGTGGATTTTTTTTTAAATGATTTAAAAAAAATCAAGTTGACAGTATCTCTCTAAACACTGAGCTGCAGCACATTTACTGCTCTGTCACTCTGGAAAAGCATTCTCCAATGTGGATTTGGAAAACAGCATGTTACTTTTTTTTAGTTAAGCCCTTTCAGAAGTTGCATGTCCATCACAGCAAAGTAGCTTCAAAAAAAAAAAAAAACAACACATAGATAAGTGGCCAATGTACACATGACACAGTTAGGGCTAATTTGTTCATCCTTATATTCAGATTTCCCATATATGAGTTAATAAAACAACACCAGTTCAGGACCAATTTAGCTTAAACTGCAATATGTTCAATGATCATTTAAACAAATCAATCCATTTTCCGTATACAGATTAAACATCCTTATGGTTCTTTCAAATTTACCTGTAGAATCATGCTGTCACAGCTCCATAACAGGGGTTACCACTGTTTTATTAACTTGACTAGTATGCAAAGTGATTTTGATAGGTTTTAAAATGATGTGGTATACAGGAACAAAGGATTATCTTTGCATACTTAAGTATTAAGGACTATTAAATCTGAATTCAGATCCTACTCCCACTCAGCGATATGGCAAAACTCCCATTGATTTTAATGAAGCAGTATTGGGACCTAGGTATTCTATTTTTGGAAATGCCTATTGTGTGTCTCATGATAAATATCAGACCAAAGATAAGACCAGGTAAAGCGAACATACAGGAAATTCTTTATTTGGAATGCTGGACACACAGACGGTGTAGTTCATTGGCTCTCATGCTTCCAGTCTGAGGCTATGTCTTCATTGCAAAATTAATTTGAGTTATCAACAGCTGAGCTGCAGGCAACTCAACTTAATAAAAATACTGCACTAGAGTTAAGGGGTTTTATGTGTGGACAGGACTTACACGCGTGTGCATGCACACACACATACCCCTCTCTTCAAGCTCCCCCTCAGTCCTGACCTGCAGCCTTCTCCCCTAACCATTATGCCAGCCTTGGCCTCTTCCACCTTGCCCCAACCCTCCAGCTCTGCTGATTCCACTCAATCTTGACCCACAGCTATTTTACCTCTCCCTACTCTGTCAATGCGCTGCAATCCTAACCAACAGCACCCACTGTTATCCCAAGCCTAGGGCTCCCCACTACCAACTTATTATGAAGTAATATATGCCAGATTTTTGGCCGCTCAGGGAAGTAGCCTGGAAACAGTAGGGGGTTGGGAGCTATCAGAATTGGATTCTGCCATTAACTGACAGTGATTTACTGTGTGACTATGTGTAAATTCTCATGTGCCTCAGTTTCCCTCTTTATAAATTGGGGTAATATTCATATAATAAGGAAAACAACATTTTGTTACCAGTGCATTCAATACTAAAGTGAATTGTAATTCAAAACCACACAAAATTGTCACTTTGGCAAAGCAGATCTGTCTAATGAGCACCCAGGCAGAGAAAAAATGTGTAAACACAGTCTGCTCTTGATGTCTGAGGCTCAAATTAACTGCAATGAAGACAAGCCCTAAGGAACACAACTTATGTTGCAGTGTTGCCACACAAGATCTATTAACATCAAGCCGTGTATCAAAAATTCTACTCAATGGATTGAGAACTATACTACAGTAGCAAATACCTAATCCTGCAGAGACAGTTGACAAATTCTTCAGGGCAGGACCTGGCTCTTAATGTGTTGAAACAGCCCTACCACAGTGAGGCACTGATTTCAGCTCAGGTTTCTAGGCAGGACTGTACATTATTTTTGGCCAAAAAATTTAAACCAATTTTTTTTCAGCAAAATATCCAAATTCAGCCACACCAAAGCATTATAAATTTGTGTTGGTTTTGCCAAACTGCTCAGACTGAAAACAAAGTCAAAAGTCAAAATGTTTCTTCTTTCTGTTTTCAAAATGAAACGTTGATGTTTTGGTTTGAAAGACCTTTTTTCTTTTCTTTTTTTAATTTACTTCCAATCTACTTTTAAAAAAAATTAAAATGTTAAAAACACTCAGGCAAAATGAAATGTTTCATTTTGGGGTAAAATAAAACATTTATTTGGATCTCAGATTGTGGGAGGGCTTGTTAGTTTGTTTGTTTGTTTGTTTTTTACTTTTTAAGTTCTAAAAAAATTGGATTTGGGCTGACCCAGTATGAATACTTTTAAAAATATTTTTTGGAATTGCCAGCAAACAAAAAACAGTTATTTACACAACTCTACTATAGATACAAATTGCTTTACATCAGGGGTCGGCAACCTTTCAGGAGTGGTGTGCCGAGTCTTCATTTATTTACTCTAAGGTTTTGCATGCCAGCAATACATTTTAACATTTTTAGATGGTCTCTTTCTATAAGTCTATAATATGTAAGTAAACTATTGTTGTATGTAAAGTAAATAAGGTTTTTAAAATGTTTAAGAAGCTTCATTTAAAATTCAGTTAAAATGCAGAGTGCCCTGGACCAGTGGCCAGGACCTGGGCAGTGTGAGTGCCACTGAAAATCAGCTCGTGTGCACACATTCCATAGTGTGCCTACCTCGCCTTACATGTTACTTTTGACTTTGGTTCACTCCCTGCAAAAGCTATAATTCATTACCCTTATATTTTAGGATCTTTTTAGAAATACCCCATGATATCAGGAACCTAGCCTGACCTCCTTTTTGCTACTTCCCAGCTACTCTTTTCAGTTCCGCAGGTTGATTACTAAGCAGTTTTATTCTGCAGTATTACACTCAGATTTTCTGAGATTTGGATACAGATTTTAGGAGCTATAAATGGTAAAAGCTTATTGATCTTACATCTATTGATATTCGGAGCATGAGCTACACAATAATCCTGATGGAAGAATTAATATCTGTGGCTCCCATTTTCTTATTTCATTAAGATAGAAATCTAAGCAGTGTGTCTGAAGCATTATTTAACTTTAGTATTTTTCCCTGTTAGATGGTACATGTGCTGCTTTGTAGTACAACATAAGATTTGGTGGTTAACCAATGAATCAGAGCAGACAAAGTACTCTTCTCTCAAGCCAAGTGGCATCTTAAAACAGGCATGGAAAAGTGGCATCTTAAAACAGACTGTTTTTAATTCAATGAGAAGTGGGTATAGACAACCAATAACTACAGTGGTGACAAGTATCTTTTCCCCCAAGAAAGATTTCATTTGTACTTATTTTTGCACAACTAGTGCAATTGTAATGAAATTGCTGCATTGACTTAGTTCTACTAAGTGGTGCTCACATCAGTGAAAAGAAACAGTGAGCAACTACAGGAAACCTGGCATATGCAGTTCCTCCCCTCTTCGTTGACTACCTTATTTTGAGATCATGACAATAAGTATTACACTCGTTCTTCTCCAGGGGCTAGACAAGGCCACCAGTTCTCAGAAATATACCTTCTTGACCAATGCATCCTGGATCAGATGACATGGAGTACTGATAGGCTGATGAGCTTCTCAAAAATCCAAGCCAGAACAATGGAAACCTACTACATGGGTCAATCAATAATTATAGGAGGGGAATATAATTATTCCCGGTCAACAACAAACCTGATTTCATTATTTGATGAGATTATACCTTTGGTTGATAAAAGTAACTATGCAGATTATTCTATACTTCAACTTTAGTAAGGCCTTCCAGTTTCTACTGAACAACATTCTGACTTAAAAAATACCATTATATAATATCATAAAAGCACAAATTAAATGGATTAAGAACTGGCTAACTGATAGATCTCAAACGTAGTTGTCAGTGGGGAATCATCATTGAATGGATGTGTTTCTAGTAGGGTTTCACAGGGATTGGTACTAAATCTGATGCTATGTAAAAAATATCTACTATCTGGAAGCAAATATAAAATTGCTGAGAGGAAATTTGTGAATGACACAAAGTTTAGTGGAATGTAAATAATGATGAGGTTAAGGCAGAAATCCAGATCATTTGGTAGTGGGCTCATTCAAACATAATGCATTTTAATACAGCTAAATCCAGTGTTAGACGTCTACGAACAAGGAATGCAGGTCATGCTTTCAGCCTGGAGTATTTGGGAAAGAAGTGATTTTGAAAAGGATTTAAAAGTCATAGGGGACAAGTGATTAAACACGAGCTCCCAGTCTGATGCTGTGGAAAAAAGGGCAAATATGATTCTTGGATATATAAATGGGAACAATGAGAATGAGCAGGGAGGAATTTTACCTCCATATATGGCATTGTTGAAATCAATATTGAAAAAATGCATCCAGTTCTGGTGTCTACATCTTAAAAAAGATTTTTAAAAATTGGAGATGGTGAAGCAAAGAGCCACAAAAATGATCTGAGGGATGGACAAATGCCTTACAGTGAGAGATTTGAAAGAGCTCAATCTGTTCAGCTAATCAAAATGATGGCAATTTTATTAGAGTGTATAAGTATCAGCTTTGGGAGCAAATAACAGGTAATAAAGGGCTCTGTACTCTAGAAAAGGCATTGCAAAAACCAGTGGCTGGAACTTAAAGCCAAACAAATTCAAAATAGAATTTATTAGGCATAGATTTTTAAATAGTGAGAGTGACTTAATCCTTGGAACCAAGTGAAGAGGTGGATTCACCATTTCCTATTGTCTTCAGATCAAGATTATATGGCTTTCTGAAAATATATGCTTAATAATAATTAACAACACTTAGCTCTTATATAGCACTTTTCAGAGCTCAAAGGGTATTAAAAAAGTTAAAGGATAAAGTAGGGCTGCTAGGCAAAAGGCCATTTGGAGATGTCTAGGAACCCATCTGGGTGTGGGGAGGAGGCAGCCAAGCTAATGGCTGTTGCCTCCTTGTGGTGCATATTCAGTGTAAGTACTCCATAAATTAAGGTACAAAAGAATGAAAAAAATGGTTTTGAAAAGGAATTAAGGAGAGGTGCTTGGTTATTGAGCAAGCCGGGAGCAGCTGGGGACTCCTATGATTGGTACAGCAGGGAGCCCTCCTCACATCATTATAGTCCACCTTAACCTCTCCTATGAGGTGGCGTGATTGGTAAGGTCCTGGCAAGGGAATTGCTGGAGGGATCGGGTCTCGGCAAGAAAAGTGCTGGAAGGACCTGGATGAAAGCCCTCCCCCTCAAAATTGGCTGGAATTGGTAAGGTCCCGGCAGGGAATCTGCTGGAGGGACATAAATTCTGCACCTGCACAGCACACATTTTATCCACCAGGTTAGTCCCGGATATCTGTCTAATAATAAAATTGTGGCTTGATTAAGCCAATATCTAATGTCTCCTGTCATTCTTTCAGCATAGTCAGACAATTACCACCCTGCACTTAAGCAGGGAGGAGTTTGTCTGGCTGGCTGGGAGAAGAGGGCAATGCCTTCTGGGCCTGGGGAAGAGGGGAGACCATAAAGCTGCTGAAAGAGCATTTCAGCGTGGTGGATGACTCACTACCTAGGAATGAGGGGTTTGAAAAGGTCAACTGGGCCTGGCCCCTTCCTTCTTCACTCAGAACAGGCTGGGCAGCGTCCACCCTCCCTCCATAATTAGGTCACAGATATGCCGGGTGTTTAGCTATATCTGCTGTGGGCATTATGCTAGCTCCCCGTTAAGGGGGGGCTAGGAAGGAATTTGTCACTTACCACCATATTGGCCAGGTTCTGGGTGGGGAGGAGGCTTTGCCTTCTTCACAGCAGATTCAGGTAGACTCTGTTCATTCATAGCGTGACGGAGGGTAGGCTATGTGTCACAACTCTTTATTTAAGTGTATAGTGGATGTTCAGTGCAGGTACCCCCTCCATAAATTAAGCCACAAAAGAATGGAAAAATGGCTTGGAAAAAGAATTAAGGAGAGGTGCTTGGCAATTGAGCAAGCCGGGGCAGTTGAGGACTCCTATGATTTGTACAGAGCGAGCTGACCCCCCTCCCTGCCATCATTATAGTCCACCTTAACCCCTCCTATGTGGAGGCATGATCGGTAAGGTCCTGGCAAGGGAATTGTTAGTGGGACCTGGGCCTGGCATGAAAATTGCTGGAAGGACCTGGATGAAAAGTGGAGGGGAGAGCGGTGGAAGCCCCCTCTCCCCACCCTCCAAAAAAAAAAATTGGATGGAATTGGTAAGGTCCCAGCAGAGAATCTGCTGGAGGGACATAAATTTTGCACCTGCACAGCACACATTTTATCTGCCAGGTTAATCCCAGACAGTGGCGGATTAACAAATTTGCCACCCCTAGACCCTCAAAAAATTGCCCCCTCCCAGCTCACCTCCACTCCCCCGCGGTAAGCATGGGAAGGAGGGGGGAGAAGGAGAGTTGTGGTGTGTTCGGGGGATGGCGGAGGTGGAGTGATTGTGAGCTGGGGCAGGGAGCAGTTCCCTGCCCCCCCCGAAGAGTTACTCCCCACGCCCGCCGGCCCCAGGTCACCTCCACTATTCCCCAAGCACGCCACTACTCACTGCTCCCCCGCCCCCAGCGCTTTCGCGTGGCAAGCCTGGGAGGGAGGGAGGAGAAGGGGAGTTGCAGCACACTTAGGAGATGGCAGCAGTGGAGCGGAGGTGAGCTGGAGCGGGGAGCAGTTTCTGGCCCCTCCCCGGGTTACTCCCTGTGCCTGTGGGCCCCAGCTCACCTCCGCTCTGCCTCCTCCAAGTGTGCCGCTACTCGCTTCTCCCTCTCGCCCAGCGCTTTTGCATGGCAAGCTTGAGAGGGAGGTGGAAGGAAAGAAGGAAGGAAGTGCAGCACACCTGGGGAAGGGGTGGAGTTGGGGAGGGGGCATGAGCAAATTTGCCACCCCTGAGGATTTGCCGCTCTAGGCCTAGGCCTTGTTGGCCTAGGCAATAATATGCCACTGGTCCCAGACATCTGTCTAATAATAAAATTGTGGCCTGATTAAACCCGTATCTATTGTCTTCTGTCATTCTTTCGGCATAGCCAGAGAGGAGGGCTGTAGATCATTACCTGACATAGTGAAGCGTATAGTGAAAAGACCATGCCTTATAGCATGAGAGCCTCACAGAGAGCCAGGGAATGGAGATTTTATATGTTGAATCCAAGATCTATACCACTTTGGGTATAGGCTTCAGATTTCCTATCTCAACAGAAAATGAAGAGATACGTCTATTATGAATCCAAGGGCTGGAAAGCTGCTAGCTGTAGGGAAAATCTGCCTGTTTGTTTGCGCTCAGGGTTCTGAAGTGTTTGGAAAGGAAGTGAGATGCTGCTGTACGTCTTCACTGTTGAATTCAAATGGCAGGCTCTACTGTACAGAGAAATCTGATTTGAAAGAAGAATTGAGGATAATATGTTTATCTGTGTGGCTAAAGTTTAGAAGTGCAAATGCTATATCAAAACCTTTCATTGCAATTATGCTGTTGATTTTACAATAGTTTTCTAAATACTGGAATTACCACAAATGTCCTTGCAAAATGTAAAGCCTGGAGCATGGTAATCAGTGCCTTTTTAAGGGAATTCACAATATAGCATATTTGTCTTATAAACTGTAATGCCAGAAATGGTTTTGAATGGATAATATTTCTGAATGCTTCATTGCATATCCTTTGGCTGCAGTATTCATTAACAGTAGCAAGGTATCCTGTCTCACTCCCTGGTAATGAAAGCAGAAGTCTTTAAGTCTAATTTAAGCAGACATCTAATCCTTTTCAGGTAGTGGCTGCTAAAATAAATAAATAAATTAATGAAAAATCACTAAATCTACTTTCTTCTGTTTTATTAGTGTTCATGCAGCCTGATCTCTCCTTCCCGGTATTCTCAATAGCAAAACATAATGGAAATGTGGCAAGGTGATAACAGGTGAGGAGGCTTGAATAAGATTCAGTAAAGAAGTACTGAATAGTCTACATAGTCTGATGAAGCTTCATACAGGAATGATGCCTTGAAGCTCAGATAAGTTAGCAGATGATTCGTATGCTTAAATGGAGAACTTATGAGAACAACACAGAGTGCGGAGCCAAGTGGGTAGTAAAGGGGGAAGACTAATAAAGGGCCCAGCGATGTGATAAAGATTATTGCTAAAATATTTCCTCATTACTTAGAGAGGGATGATATAGATGTTTTGTTAAATGCTTTAGAAAAAAAATATGAATACCAATTATTAAAGAAAATATGGGCACATCACTTGCCACCACTACTCTATTTTCAGCTAACGCACTAGAGGCTCTGTCCCATATTAATTAGCTGGACTGTACAGTATGCTGTATGTTAGAATTAAAGCAGTTTAGAATGATAGCAGTAATGTAGATAAGCATTTATATGCAGAGCACAGTGAATAATAAGCAAAAGTATTTGCAAAATTTAATTCAAATTAAAAAAAAATCCATTGTTTCAGTTGTGTCTGACACCTTTTAGTTTCTTTCTTAGAACATTTATAAGAGCAACTGGTTTTGCACAAATGTTGGAGAAAAATTGGTCATGAATGAATACACATGCAAATACATTTGCATGAATGTTTGCACAATAGGTAGTGATTTACAAAGGTTTCCTCCTGTCTAAAACTTTCAGTCATTCAGTCAGGTATTCATAAACTTGTCATGGGACTTATGCAACCTATCAAACAACACTGGTAGGAAATTATGAATAGTGAATTCTTGAAACAGTAGTTTCAGTGAGCGACTTACAAGGAATCCGCTGTTGCATAAAACATAAATCATAATTTTAAATAAAATATAAGTAAAAGTATTGTGAAGTTAGAGAGCTACATTTGTTTGTCAAACTCTGTTTACAGGAAAAGGGTTGACTGCACAATTACTTTGCAGTTCATGGTGAAGTACTATTTGGGATTTACAGTATTTTTTTTTATTTCCAGATTTGAGATTCATAGATGGAGGATGCTACAGAAGTACAGAATGTTAATTAATTATTATTACCACTAAATAATTTCAGAAATCACATTTGACACTAGCTTATGGAGAACGATACATTATGCATTTGAAACTTCTGACATTTTGTTGGTACTACAACATATTCATGCAGACGTAGTATGCTGAAGAAATTGCTCTTATTTTAACTTTCATAGCTGTAGCAGTTTTTGTCTTTTGCCTCACGTAGATCTTATCAGAACTGCCCAGATCTCAGAGATCCCATGCATTAAAACAATGGAACACTTATCTACTCCTGTATGTGGCTTGAGAAGGGTAAACCATACCCCTTACCTCTTTGTCAATGAAAATGAATGAGAAACAAAATAAGTAGAAAGAGACAATTTAAATATACATGTTATTCCCATAGAAGGGGAGAATGGAGTCACTGATTTTGAAAATGAAGGCAGAGACACCCTCCTATTACATAAAATATTATGCAGTCTTTACTGACAAAAAATTAGGACCTCTAATTTGTCTCAACCAAAAATGTATTTTACGACGTATCCAGGACAAAGATATTTAATATCGCCAGGGCTTTTATAAACTTCTTTAATGTGCAACTTTCATCTAGGATCACATTGCTATGAAAAGTGCCAACGGATCTTTTATAAACACAAAAGATTGATTGATACAAAACTTGTTTTCGGGGCTTTTTCATGTAAGCATTTTCAACAGTACAGTAGAACCCCAGAGTATGAACACCTTGGGAATGGAAGTTATTTATACTTCTGAAATGTTCGTAATTCTGAACAAAATGTTATGGTGGTTCTTTCAAGAGTTTACAACTGAACATTAACTTAATATAGTTTTGAAACTTTACTGTGCGGAAGAAAAATGCTGCTTTCCCTTTATTTTGTTAGTAGTTTATGTTTAACAAAGCACTACACTGTATTTGCTTTTTTTTTTTTTTTTTAATCTCTGATGCTGCCTGATTGATATTTCTGGTTCCAAATGAGGAGTGTGGTTGACTGGTCAGTTCGTAACTGGTGTTTGTAACTCTTAGGTTCTACTGTACTACTAACCTGTTTGTAAATCATTTAGGTGGAAAGCTTCATAAAGTTAAAAGAAGGAAGAGAAACTGGGTATGGATTCCTTTTAATAAATTGCATTTAGGGCTGTCAATTAATCACAGTAAACTCAAGTGATTAATGAAAAACAAATTAGTTAAATTAAAAAAATAGTCATGATTAATTGCAGTTTTAGTTGCACTATTAAACAATAGAATACCAATTTAAATGTATTATACATATTTTTGGATGTTTCTCTACATTTTCAAATACATTGATTTCAATTACAACACAGAATACAAAGTGTAGAGTGCTCACTTTATATTATTATTTTTTATTACAAATATTTGCACTGGTCAGATATTTTAAAAAAATCTAAATACAGAAGATTAGGTGTTCAGAATAACAAGATTTTTGGCCAGCCAAATTTAGATATAAATGTGGAAATTAGTAGAGCTGGTCGCAAATTGGATATAACTTTTGGGGGAGGAAATCATAATAAAATTTGAGAGTTTTAAATCAAAATTCAAAATGTTGATAAACACTTCATTGAAATTGTGAATTTCAAACATTGCACATGAGCAATATTAAGGATTCCCAGAGTAATCAAGCCAACCTAGCACTGGTTGGTTGTAAACCCCTTGAGGCTGTCATTTTCTATATATTTGTAAAATACCTAGCACACCAGGGCCCCAATCTTGGTGATAGCCATAGGGACTATTGCCTAAAAATGCTTAATAAAGCTCTAAATGTATCTTTAACTTTAAATGTATTTTAAAGCAACCACTATTTGGCTCTTCTTGAATCAAGCAAAAATTCATCCAAGAAAGGTGGAGAGACTCATTTATTACCATGAGACCAAAATTAACGCTAGTCTAGTGCATGTGCACTCACTGACATCAGAGCTGAATGTGCCTTAACTACAGCTGGGCAACTAAGTTATAACTAAGTTTTGGGTTTGATGGCAGGCTGAAAAATTGAGTGGGGGAAAAATTCGGAGGAGGAGGTGTTCCACCCCTCATCTCCTTATAACCTACAGCCCAGCATGTAGGACTCTTGAGTGCAGAAGAGCCAGGTTCAAATCTCCACTCTAAAGCAGGTGTTTGGAACCCAGATCTCCCCTGTCTCTACTGAGTGCCCTAATGGCCAACAGATTCCAGGGTTGGTGCTGTGACACTAGCTGACTAGCTAGAGTGTAATCAGGTCAATCTATTTGTGTTAATATAGATAAAAGTGATGGTTAGATATATAAGAGTACTGGGTGTTTAAACTTCATGAAAATTAGTGGGATGTTGTTTGCATTGTTTTTATTTATCTGTTTCTGTTATGATCTAATAGCAAACATTTACATTGGGTATATCCCTGTAACTAAACAACCAGTCAAAGAAATCTTGTGATATTCTAATAAAGGACTTAAGGACTTCAACAGAAAATTCTAATGTCAAAGCAAGTGTCCATTATGTGTGATGGTCGGAAATCAAAAAAATAAATGCATTCCACACTAACCATCAACAAAGGAAAAGCACATGTGGATAGAGACACTGTCAGCTTGTCTTCTATCAGAAGAAGCTATAAGAATAGTTTCAAAGAAAGAATCTTCACCTCTGAACTGTTTGGACTCTTGTAAGGAAGTGTGCCAGATGCAAAGCAGAAATCCCCAGAGACAATCTGGTACCCTGAAAAGACTTTTGGGAAACTGGCAGTGAAGTAGTAAACTGAGGTAGGCACTTCAGACAGCATGACAATTGGCGTAGTTGTGACAGGATTCAGAGGCCACAGGTCAATTAGGGTTAAAGATCAAAACCCAGTGGCTGTTAAAAGTTTAATCTTGATATTGAGGGTTTTAAGGGTTGAAGATTAGTCAAAATGGGTGACTCACAATCATCTGAGGGCCTTGGGATAAAAGACGCTGAGGGTTTGTGCTTCCAAAGGGGGTTGTCCTTTAAGAAGAAAACCGCAGATCAGGAACTGAGAGCTTTTCTTATAAATTTTAATCAAAGAGCAGGGCCTGAGCACTGTGATATGCCAGATGCCACAGCAGCAGAACTGGCTCGACTGAGGCTCCTGGAAGCTGAAAAAGAACAACGTGAGCATGAAGTGAGGTTGGTGGAATTCCAGATCAAGGAGAAGAGAGAATCCGAGAAAGTTGAGGAGACAGCTCAAAGAGGCATGGAGCAGCTAGCAGCTGAGAAGGAAGCTCACACATGGCAGCCCAGAGTCCTGGAACAGCAAAAAGGATCTGCCTCAGCTGTGAGTACATCCCCTCTCAACAGCAGGGAGTGGAAGAAAGACTGCTCAATTTATCTAAAGACTGAGTGTGCTGAGGTGGTCCTATTCACCTTTGAGAGACTGTGTGGGATCCACAAGATACCACAGGATTTTTCACTGTAGCCAAATTTTCCCATTTTTGCCTAAAAAAAGTTTTGGTGAAAAATTTCACTCAGCCCTAGTCAGGTCAGCACTTGCCACTGTCAGTCAGCTCTGCATAGCAAGAACCTATTGACTTGCTGAAGCCATAGCAAATTATCAGAGGTCTTACATGATGTTGAAAGACACCAATCTCTTTTTGTGACTACAATCTATTTACTGGTGAGGCAAAGCTGCTTTTGCATATAAGGCCCATATTCCCTTCTCGAACTAAAGTTTTTTTGCAACTGAAGAGCCTACCCTAGCATACTTGAATTGACGTCAGTGGAATTACTCCTAATGTACTCTGCTGTAATTTAGATCACAGTCAGGCCTAACATATTTTTGCTTTCCAGAGCTGCTTGTATTAAATCAATGATCTGATCATAAATCAGTTCACTAAAACATATAATTTAACAAAATGTTCTGATACTCATCATCTCTTAGCCAGATTCAGCTTCTAGTCTACAAACAAGCTTATACCAGCAGAATTATCCTATCCTGTATTGCTATATGTTCACAACAAGACATTAATTAAAGGATTAACACTAGATGATTCTCCAATTATCCTAAAACAGAATGTGATGGCCTATCTTAAGCACGTCCATGCTATCATATGTATTCCTGCCGAGTACAAATAGCACAGGATATAATTTCTATCAGCTCTCCTTAGATCTTATGATCATCATAATCTCCAGTTGATTTCTGAATCTTTGAAATAGATCAAGAACAAAGTCCTAAATTTAGATAAAGCATTTTAGTTGCCCTTTATATGAAAGCAACAACCAAACAGTTAAATTTAAACCAAGTTCTGATATTAATTATATTTAAACTTGAACTTACTATGTTTTTCTTAAAGCTTTCTTCACAGCCTGCAACAAAAATAAGGACCTGATTCTCCTCTCATGTCAGTTTGACATTGCGACTTCAATACATTTACTTTGAATTTACACCAGTGTGAGCAAGAAAACAATCAGGAGCTAGCAAAGAACTAGTATGGGCTGAACTTTAAGCACCTTGAGTAATTTAATTCTAAACAATCAAAAATTAGAATGCAAGAGAAGCAGTTAACTGTGCATGATAAACACAATTTAGATTTACAACTTTTATGGAAATTACCATATATTTATGGATTTACAATTTATTATACAGAAACTACTATACATTATTGATATATACTATATTTGAATTTTATGTACTGTATAGTCAAGTGTCAGAGCAGAAGGCGGCAGAGGGCTATAGGAGGAAATATAGCAGAAAGTAGTGATTTTTAACAAAGTGAGAAGAAAGACCACTACACTCTTCCACCATTTTTTTCCAACTCTCCAAACCTGATGGAACACAGCAGTCTGGTTTGCACCTTGAAGTTTAACAAACGTGAACTCCATCAGAACAACCGGGGAAGTACATTTCAGACACACATGGCCTTCACTGAAAAGGTTCTGCCTCCAGTTCCACTTGTTTAAATTTGAGAGCTATTAGCTCCACCTCCACATATTCAAATCTGCGGACTATTGGCAAAAGTACTACAGCTGATATCAATTGTCATGACAGTGCATAGGGAGAGAAGATTTCTCAGGTGGCCAGAACCAAAAATATAGCATTTTATAAATCAAAACCAATACTTTGAATTTCCTCCAGAGGAAACGGAGAAACAAGCTACTACACTCTAGAGGGCTAACACATCTAGGCAAGATAAATTCTGCGCTACAGGCTTGATTCTGTACTATTAAAACCAATAGAACTTATGTTATCCACTTAATAGTGTTTGATCCTGTTTCTACTACTTCTGAAGGGTCTGCAGTTGTAGCCCTATGTACGTCACTTTATTTAGTTTAAATGGCATTTCCTTTTAGTATGAGAAACTGTGCATAAAAATTGTAATAGTGTATTAACCCTTAGAAAACAAGCTAATTCCTAGGTGTATATCATCTGGGGATCACTCAAATTTGCAAGGATTTTGAAAGACCTGTTGTCAAGGTTTCTTCCCCACTTTTAACTTTAGAGTACAAAAAGTGGGGATCTGCATGAACACTTCTAAGCTTAATTACTAACTTAGATCTGGTACACTGCCACCAGCCAGAATTTAGTGTCTGGCACACTTTCTGTTCCCTCAAAACCTTCCCTGGGGAACACAGATCCAACCTCTTGGATCTTAAAACAAGGAGAAATTAACCATCCCCCCTCCTTCCCCCCCAGACTTTCCCCTCCGTGAGTTGCCTTGAGAGGCTTCACACAGATCCAAACTCCTTGGATCTTAAAACAAGGAGGAATTGACCTTTCTCCCTCCTTTCTCCCCACCAATCCCTGGTGAGTTCATACCCAATCCCCTTGGATCTTAAAACGAGGAAAATCAATCAGATTCTTAAAAAGAAAGCTTTTAATTAAAGAAAGAAAAGGTAAAAATTATCTCTGTAAAATCAGGATGGCAAATGCTTTACAGGGTACTCAGATTCACATAGACCAGAGGGACCCCCCCTCAGCCTTAGATTCAAAGTTACAGCAAACAGAGGTAAAAATCCTTCCAGCAAAAAGAAACGTTTACAAGTTGAGAAAACAAAAATAAGACTAATCCACTTTGCCTGGCTATTACTTACATTTTTGAAACATGAAAGACTGATTCAGAAAGATTGGGAGAGCCTGGGTGTACGTCTGGTCCCTCTTAGTCCCAAGAGTGAACAACGAACAAAACAAAAAGCACAAACAAAGACTTCCCTCCACCAAGATTTGAAAGTATCTTGTCCCCCTATTGGTCCTCTGGTCAGGTGTCAGCCAGGTTTACTAAGCTTTTTAACCCTTTACAGTTAAAAGAGACATTAACCCTTAACCATCTGTTTATGACACCAATAGGGTGGGAAACACTGTATTATGTATTCTTGACCACTAGCATGGAAGGCCAGAACAAAACTCATAGCAGGAGCAAGAACTGATCTACCTGTTGTTTTTCTGGGATACCCATTCTCCTTTGCTTTGTGTGCTCCTCCTAACATAGAATAACATCACCAGGTCCTTCTGTGACCGGTTACTCACTACTCTTACACGCCAGGAAGAATCAGGGCCAGGCTAGTCATATCTGCAGCTGAATCCGGGATGGGGAAAAATCATCATGGACCTCACAGCAGGTGTATGCACAGACACAGGGTTGGTAGTAGAATTGGAAGTTGCACAGGAGTCTCTGTCCATTGTGATTTTCTAGTACTTGATAAAGGGCTGAAATGGTGGAAGGAGTCCCCTGTGCTCAGGGAATGGGAGAGACAAGCTGAGGGAGTAAAATTACATTTTCTAATCTCCTGTTTCTAAACCGTTAGAGCTTAGTTTTGCCATTCTTACCTTGAACAGCACCTTACTCTACAAATAGTCCCATTGATTTCCATGGGGCTAGTCACAGAGTAAAGTACTGCTTAATGTGAGCAAAGGTGGCACACTGGGGCTCTAAGAATGGAAAGTACTGCTACTCTCCAGCAGTTCCCATCCTATTTGCTGTTTCCCTTTCCTTTGTAGAAATGTCCTTACTGGAAAATATTAATTATACATTAGACATGAAATGCATTTTCTACAACTGGCAGGAGTTTATTTATTGTGATAGCATCAGAGCATTAGTAATCTGTCCTGGATTGTCCCTATTTTAAAAAAAAGAAGCAAAAAAAAAAAAATCCATCGCCAGCAAAACACTGTTTGAAATGTTGACAATTATATTTTGTGGTCTTTGTCTTTCATAAAAACTATTTTTTTTTCTTAGAATTATTCTGTTTTGGTTATTTTCCTTTATATTTCTGTTTTATTTTTCAGTCTAGCTTTTCTTCTTTACCCTTTTCAGCTTCCCTCCATTCCAAAGGTTTCATGAATGATAGAGTACAAAAAAACAATATATTTTATATCAGTCTAGAAAATTTACTAAACAGCCACACATCTTCTTCCCACCCTTTGCTTAACAGGGTATCTCTTTCGCTAAACTGGGACTACATATGAAAGCTTGCACTGTCTACAACTGCTAACTCACGAAATTCTGTTCCTCAAGTAAAGACATATTGCAGTTTATAGATTCTGATTAATCTTATTTACAGACCATATAGCACAAACCAAGCTAATCAGAAGAGTATATGTTAAGTATCACAATAAAGGAGAAAGAAACACAAGTGATAATTAATCCCTGTGCACTTCCTCCTTATGTGCATCAGTACCACTTTTTTTCACATAGATAGATATTTTAGCTCATAAAAACTAACATCCCTTAGTTTGGATCACTGTCCACAAACGCTCTTTATATAACCCCTGTTAGTGATAACAGTTAGTACAGTTCTGCTATAGTACTTGTAATATGAAGTTCTCAAAGCACTTTGTGAACATTATTTTTTTAACCTTAAGAGGTGCTGATTTTTGAAGTACTCCATACTCCTTAGAACTTAAGAGATTTCACAACAAACAACACAAATCCCAGCGGAGAGGTGGGGAGAAGAAGGGAGTGGGGAATCTGGACATTACTTAGAATGATTTTTTGTTTTGTAATTGCTGTTAAAGCACACATGCATCTATAGAGGGTGATATTTTCAAAAGCATTCAGCACAGGTCTAGCTCTGCTCCCATTGAAATCAGTGGGAATTTCACTGAGCACTTATTCAGCCCCATATAGGTAAAACAGATCTCCTACTGTTATTTTCTCCATATCCTCTTTCGTGTTCATCTTTCTCTTTCACATTGGCTTTCTCTGATGTGATCACTTTGCTCTGCTTTCTGATACAATACTTTTTCCCAGCCTTTCAATCAAAACTTCATCCCTCTGTGCCATATTCTGTTGCTTTCCAGTCTGTCAACTCTTCTCCCCGCTAGGCATCCTCTCCTTTCTTTCTGTTTCCTGGGCATTCTTGCTGTCTAATCCTAATGACTGTTTCTTTCAGTATCAGCTTCCAAGTCCCCACCCTCCATATGCTCATTCTGCTTCTGAGCGATTCTAGAACAGATTCATCCCTAGGACAGAGATATAGCCCATGGTCAGAGTAGAAGGAAGGCAGCTTTCACCTCCCCTAATGAGGGGCTGTTCTAAGCTTGCCCCTGTTGCCATGGCAAGTATGGGCTACTGAAAGGGTACAGAATTATTGTGGTGCAGTTCTCTTGCCATGCCTCTTCCTGAACCTCCTCAATCCCCACCCCACCCTACCCCAATCCATTACAGCCCCTCCACCATGACTGATTGTGAGCTGCAGGAGCTGGCTGCACTCCTGGCATTGCTCCCTCATTAGGATCGATTATGCCCATCCTAAACCCACTTTATATCAGCACAGCTGTAAAATTGGTCCTATACTTACTGTCCCAGTATCCTATATGTCTATCTCAGGTGTTCCTGTCTGTCCCCAGACTTACCAGTGACCTTTCCTCACCAGCCTGTTTTGTTTTTTTCTGTTAAGGCCTAACTATTGCTGTTTCCTGCTTTCCTTTCTTCTGAACGTCCTTCCTTCTTGGCATAGATATTTCTTTCCTCCACTTATGTTCTTTGCTAAGCTACTTTTTGTGCTCTCAGAGTTCCCATTTATCACTCACGTTGCCACTGTTCTATTCCATATTGCTAACCGCTGTGCACCAGCACTACTTGTGTCCTGTTCTCTATTCCCAGTCCTATGCTGTAATTAATGCCAAATTCTTCATGCTCTTAATGTCACAATATTTTGTTGGCATAATTTAAGTTACTTTGCTGACAGTGTCATATTCAAGCTACACTGGTCCTTTCAAAAAATTCATTTTCAGAGATAAATTTCCAATTTACAAGAGGCTGAATGCTTATTTCCAGACCTCATCTCTGTGTCTGTTTTTTTTTTTCTGTTTAAAAATAATAACTGTGCTCCAGTTCTCGACTTAAATATAAATAAAAATTACAGACTAGATGAGCACACTTTAGGCCAAATTCAAAAATAATCTATAAGGCGGTGTAAGTTAGGACTTACTTAGTTTCATGTAGATTTCCTTAAACCAAAATATCCATTCTACCAGTATGTAAGGGAGTCTGAGTGGGTATAACTTACATGCTAAAGAGTTGGGAGTAAGCATAATGCCCAGATTTATTCAGGTCCATAAATACCTTTGAGGATCTGAACTTACGTTTCCAAATTACAGTGCAGGGATCCATCTATATGGAGAAGTTTGCGGGACTAGGGCAGAAACTAGGAAACATGAATGTAGGCCCTGATCCTGTAAAAACTTACGCATGTGCTTAGATTTCCTCTTGTGAGCAGCCCCATTGAAATCAATGGAACTTCTCACAGTACTAATATTAGACAATAACTAAGTGTTTGCAGGATTCGAGCCTTAGCAATGACAGAAAAATGCTGTAGAAAAATAAATGGAGTACGCAAAACTATTTTACCCTTCAGCAAGACTTCGTAAGTCAATATCTATAAATAAAATGGTAGAGCAGTGCCTATGGAGATGTGGGGTATAGAATAAGGGAACACTCAGACAGGTTTAAGATACACATATATGTACTGGAAATCAAGCTACCTGAACAAATTAGTCACATACAAACCAGTGTGAGTGGGAGAAGAACACTTTGCTACATTTTTAAAATCTCTTAAAATATCCCAATGCAATCTGATAGCTCCCATTTTTACTCAAGACTATATCTACCTATGCTTGTCCCACATGTAGCCTTATGATCATTCCACTCTGTTATGATGATTTGACTGTATCTACTAATACTACTAAACATTTTTAAAGTTATCCATGAGAGGAAGTATTTAAATATATAACATGTGCAAGTGCACCTTGGAGCAAATGTATTACAGATATGGAACGGTTGTAACTCCCCTCTCAATCATGTTCACAAGGTACACAGATGTGAGCTTTATTGGCAATGCAGACACACGAGTTATGATATTATGTATTCGAATTAGTTTTTGACTTGAAATGTATTGCTGGGGCTGAATTCTTAGAAAGGTTTTGAACATGTCTCTTTACAACTTTCACTGCCAGCAGCCCAAACGTAGATCACGGCAGCAAAAATTATTGTGGTGCTCAGTACAGAAAGAAATTGGCTTCAATTAAAACATAAGCTTGGTAATGAAGGATGCAGGCTTGAAAATTCAAACCTAGCCTTATATCATCTTTAAACATAATTTTGACTTTTTTAAAATGCACTGGTTCTAATGACAGTTCTCATTCTAAAAATGAGAAATTGCACCAATAAAAGTTAAAGCTGGAACAGACATAGTCCATCACCTAATGTCTTCCCTGCCAGTGTTTTGACTAATATCATTTGAAATGTCTCAACAGCTCCATGTACCTCTCCGTTACACAAGTGACAAGGACGTGATTGAGAAATGCTCATTCTTACTGGTAAGTAGGTTAAGAGAAACCTCTTGAGAGCATGGCTGTGTTACCTGCATCATGCATTCCCAAGTGACTTTAGTAGCCAAAAATGTCTTTTTAAGTCTATTTTAAAAAATGGAACTGCATCCATTTATCTCAACTACAGACCTCACCACACTTATACAAGCCTTTGTCAATTCTAGACTGAATTACTTCAATACATTCTACAGGGGACAGTTTTGAAAAAGATTTGGGATCCTCAACTAGTCAAAATATAGCTGCTTGCCTGTTTAGTGGTGATAATTTCAAGAAACGTTACCCCAAACCTTCAAAGACTGCTCTAGCTTCATATTTGCTAGCAGCTGGAATTCAAGGTGGAATCTATCTATACAATTTATTAATTCTATATGAGATTATGAATTCTCTGTATCTTTGCCAAGCTGCAAACTCCATTTTGAATATGCACTGTGCCTTCTCTGTTCTGCTTTAACTGCCACAATGGACTGAAATTCCAAGGGGGCTGACAAAAAATTGTTCAAATACAAGCATCCTAGACCAGTGACTTAGAACCTTTCCAGACTACTGTGCCCCTTTCAGGAGTCTGATTTGTCTTGTGTACCCCCAAATTATACCTCACTTAAAAAACCACTTGCTTACAAAATCAGACATAAAAATACAAAAGTGTCACAGCACACTGTTACTGAAAAATTGCTTTCTTTTTCATTTGTACCAAATAATTATGAAATAAATCAATTGGAATATAAATATTGCACTTACATTTCAGTGTATAGTATATAGAGCAGTATAAACAAGTCATTGTCTGTATAAAATTTTCGTTTGTATTGACTTCACTAGTGCGTTTTATGTAGCCGGTTGCAAAACCAGGCAACTATCTTGCTGTGTTGATGTACCCCCTGAAAGACCTCTGAGTACTCCCAGGGTATGCATGTCCATGGTTGAAAACTACTGTCCTAGACAATAGACAGACTCCCACTCAGAAGAACTGGTTTGTTGGGGGAAGGTTGCCTGGCAACAAAGTCACTTGGTAGGAGGTGGATCTGTGAGTGTCTTGACAAGGGATGGAAGGTTATAAAGGGCAGGAGCTGATCTACTTGGAATCTTTGGTCATTCACACCATTTCAAGCAGGGGATAGCTTCTGCAGGAGCCAGATGAGGTGAACTGCCTACCTGAATGGAGGAGGAATCCCCGAAGAAGGGTAAGCTAGAGTGAGGGACTTTGCGTTCAGGGTATCTGTTGTTTTCTACATGACCTGTATGCTCTCATGCAATTACTTAAAGATCCAAAAGTATTTTAGAATCCTGGACAAAGTATGTGCCTATGTTACACCTATCTTGCATCTCTGAAGAGTTAACCTGTGTATCCAGAATGTTCAGACGGCAGGAGAAGGTATATTTAAGCTACTGGGAAGTCTGGGTTGTCACTATTGGTCCCAGGAGCCAGGCAGTTGGACTGCGGAGATCTCAGCTCTCAGGAGGGAGTGCTAGACAGAAAATCTGTACCTGGAGAATGTCTAAGGTTTCTGCCAGGGGAAGTGCCTGGACTCCATTAGAAGTCTGAGGATCGAAGCACACAGTATCCAACAGTTTTATCTCTCACTGTGGGGCCTGGTCTACACTACGAGTTTAGGTTGAATTTAGCAGCATTAAATCGAATTAACCCTGCACTCATCCACACAATGAAGCCATTTACTTTGACATAAAGGGCTCTTAAAATTGATTTCTGTACTTCTCCCCGACTAGGGGAGTAGCACTGAAATCGACATTGCCAGTTCGAATAAGGGTTAGCATTGACAAAATTTGACGGTATTGTCCTCCAGGAGCTATCCCACAGTGCACCATTGTGACCACTCTGGACAGCAATCCACACTAGACAGGAAAAGCCCCGCAAACTTTTGAATTTCATTTCCTGTTTGCCCAGTGTGGGGAGCTCATCAGCACAGGTGTCCATGCAGAGCTCATCAGCACAGGTAACCATGCAGTCTGAGAATCGAAAAAGAGCTCCAGCATGGACTGTACAGGAGGTACTGGGTCTGATCACTGTATGGGGAGACGATTCAGTGCTAGCAGAACTACGTTCCAAAAGATGAAATGCCAAAACATTTGAAAAAATCTCCAAGGGCATGATGGAGAGAGGCCACAATAGGGACCCAATACAGTCCCATGTGAAAGTTAAGGAGCTCAGATAAGCCTACCAGAAAACCAAAGAAGCAAAAGGATGCTCTGGGGCAGAGCCACATACATGCTGCTTCTACACTCAGCTGCATGCAATTCTAGGGGGGTCCACCACCACTACCCCACCCCTGACCATGGATTCCAAGGAGAGGATAATCTCAGCCATCCCTGAGGATTTTGCAGATGGGGAGGAGGAGGAGAACGAGCTTGAGGAGAGCACACAGCACACTGTTCTCCCGAACAGCCAGGATCTTTTTCTCACCCTGACTGAAATAATCTCCCAACTCTCCCAAGGCAGTATCCCGGACCATGAAGCCAGAGAACTGACCTTTGGTGAGTGTACCTTTGTAAATATAAAATATGATTTAAAGATAAGCTTTTTTAATGATTAATTTGCCCTGAGGACTTGGGATGCATTCCCGGCCAGTCCAGCTACTGGAAAAGTCTGTTAATGTGTCTGGGGATGGAGTGGAAATCCTCCAGGGACATCTCAATGAACTCTCTGGAGGTCTCAAAAAGCTTTCAGGAAGGTTTCTGGGCAGGCATCATTATTCTGTCCTCCATGGTAGGACACTTACCACGCCATGCTAGTAGCAAGTAATCTGCGTATCATTGCATGACAAAGCCCTGGCAGCTTATGGTCCCGGTGTTTGCTGGCATTCAAGAAACATCCATTCTGTATCTAGCTGTGTTATCCTTAGGGCAGTGATATCTTCATGGTAACTGGTTAAATATAAGAATTTAATTAAGGGGACTCAGATGATGGCTATTCCTACTGGGTTGTTTGCCTGGTAGCTGAAAAGAAATCCTCCCGCAGTTAGCTAAGCGGTGGGGGGGGGGGTTGGCGCTGAGCTGTTCAGTTTGGCTAGCAGGGATTTCCCTGACCAGCCATGTGGTGGGGGAGGGGTAAAGCGATCATCCACAGATTGGATGGTGGGTGTGTTTGTTCTGCTGCATGCACATTAACAGGAAAGACGCAGCACTCAACGGGCTTTGTTTTGGTATTGTGGCGAAAGGAGAGGCGCTGCTTTTATGAAGGTTGCAGAAGCTGAAGATTATACCATGGCCTGCCTGGCAAGTTGAATTTCTGGTTGCCCGGCCCTGTGTCTTGTGATATCTCTAACACCAAAGCCGGCCAGACACTCAATTACTAAGATTGCAAAATGCGAACCTCTGTTACCGAATCACATGTGCTACTCTAAGGATAGTTGATTCACCATGAAAAAATATACCCATTGTTCTGTAAAATGTATCTTTTAAAATACTTCTCTCACTTTTTCCCTCTTGCAGCTGCAAATTTTTCAAGCCTCCCTCCTCCATCCCAAAGGCTATCTCAGATAAGGAGATGAAAAAAACGCATGTGCAATGAAATGTTCTCTGAGATCATGCAGTCGACCTGCAAGGAAAGAGCTCATCTGAATGAGTGGAAGGACACAGGATTACAGTACAGGAAAGCGACCAATGAACATGAGGACAGGAGGGATGAATGTGAGGACCAGAGGGATGATTGAGATGAGAGATGGTGGCAGGAAGATCAGAGGAGGCAGCATGCGACGCTAGGGCTACTGCAGAATCAAACGGACATGCTCCAGCACATGGTGGAGCTTTAGGAACAGCAGCAGGATCACAGATTGCCGCTGCAGCCCCTGTTTAACTGCTCTCCCCACTTCCCAAGTTCCATACCCTGCTCACCCAGACACCGAAGAACGCGGGGAGGGAGGCTCCGTGCACCCTGCCACTCCACCCCAGTGGACAGCCCAAGCAACAGAAGGCTGTCATTCAACAAGTTTTGAAGTGGCCTTTTCCTTCCCTCCTCCCCTCCTCCCATACCCCACCCAGGCTACCTTGTCAGTTCTCTTCCTATTTTTATAATCAATTAATAAAGAATACATGGCTTTTAAACAATAGTCATTTTATTTCCTTTGCAAGCAAGCTATGATCGAAGGGGGGAGGGTGGGTGGGAATGAGTCAACCCAAAGGGCGGGTTTTCATCAAGGAGAAACAAACAGAACTTTCACGCTGAAGCCTGGCCACTCATGAAACTGGTTTTAAAGTTTCTCTGATGCGCAGTGCGTCTTGCTGTGCTCTTCTAATCGCCCTGGTGTCTGGCTGCACGTAATCAACAGCCAGGCAATTTGCCTCAACCACCCACCCTGCCATCAACGTATCCCCCTTCCTCTCACAAAGATTGTGAAGCACACAGCAAGCAGCAATAACAATGGGAATATTGGTTTGGCTGAAGTCTGAGTGAGTCAGTAAAGTGCACCAGTGTCCCTTTAAACATCCAAATGTACATTCTACCACCATTCTGCACTTGCTCAGCCTGTAGTTGAACAGCTCCTGACTACTATCCAGGATGCCTGTGTATGGCTTCATGAGCCATGGCATTAAGGGGTAGACTGGATCACCAAGGATAACTATAGGCATGTCAACATCCCCAACAGTTATTTTCTGGTCTGGGAAGTAAACAGACTAGTGTTCCTGAAGACGCAAGCATCAAGCACCCTTCCCAGCCATCCCATACTGATGTTGGTGAAACGTCCTTTGTGATCCACCAGTGCTTGCAGCACCATTGGAAAGTACCCCTTGTGGTTTATGTACTGGCTTCTCTGGTGATCTGGTGCCAAGATAGGGATATGGGTTCCGCCTATCACCTCACCACAGTTAGGGAATCCCATTGCAGCAAAGCCATCGACTATGACCTGCACGTTTCCCAGAGTCACTACCCTTAATATCAGCAGATCTTTTATTGCGTGGGCTACTTGAATCACAGCAGCCCCCACAGTAGATTTCCCACTCCAAATTGATGACTGACTGACCAGTAGCTCTCTGGCATTGCAAGCTTCCACAGGGCTATCACCACTCACTTCTCAATTGTGAGAGCTGCTATCGTCTTGGTATTCTGGTGCTTCAGGGCAGGGGAAAGCAAGTCACAACGTCCCCTGAAAGTGCCCTTATGCATGCGAAAGTTTTGCAGCCACTGGGAATCATCCCAGACCTGCAATACCATGCAGTCCCACCAGTCTGTGCTTGTTTCCCGGGCCCAGAATCAGCGTTCCATAGCATAAATCTGCCCCATTAACACAATGATGTGTGCATATACTTCGCGAGAAGTCTATGTCCATGTCTATATCCTCATCAGTCTCATCAGCGTGCTGCCATCACCCCTTGCCTGGTTTTGCTTTGTCAGGTTCTAGTTCTGCATATACTCCAGGATACTGTGTGTGGTGTTTACAGTGCTCATAATTGTCGCAGTGATTTGAGAGGGCTCCATGATCCCAGTGCTATGGCGTCTGGGCTGAAAAAAAGGCACAGAATGATTGTCTGCTCTGACGGAGTGAGGGGTGACTGACAGCATGGCTTACAGGGAATTACAGTCCACAAAGTGGGTGGCTTTGCATGAAGGAGAAACTCAAACAACTGTCAGACACAGAATGGCCCCCCCAAGGATTGAACTCAAAACCCTGGGTTTAGCAGGCCGTTGATTTCATGGAGGGCAGGAGGAAGCAAATGAATACAAAACAAATTGAGTCTATTTCTTGTTTTGATCCACTCCATCTACCTTTTACATCTTTAGGGTGGCAGCAGAGGGGAAGTTTGACTGCTAGCCATTGTCAGCTCCTGGGTGCTTGGCAGAAGATGCTGCATTACAACTGCTAACCATTGTCGTCTCCTGGGTGCTCGGCAGAAGGAGTCTACCCAGGCACCTGTGACTGACCTCACCAAGGTTGGTTAAAAGAGCATCCAGGAACACAACAGTGGCTACCAGTCGTAACGCACCGTCTGCTGCCAAAAGGCAAGGAGCTGCTGCTGTGTAGCAATGCAGTCCCACGTCTGCCAGCACCCAAGAGACTTGCGATGACTGTCAGCTGAGCGGGCTCTATGCTTGCAGTGGTATGGCATTTGCACAGGTAACCCAGGAAAAAAAGGTGTGAAACGATTATTTGTCGTTGCTTTCACGGAGGGAGA
Organism: Chelonoidis abingdonii; assembly: GCF_003597395.2. NCBI lineage: Eukaryota > Metazoa > Chordata > Testudines > Testudinidae > Chelonoidis > Chelonoidis abingdonii. Next base: position 223,528,751 of record NC_133769.1, read on the forward strand.
AAGGAAGAAGGGACCCTGATGAAATTTACCCAGAACCACCCATGACACTGTTTTTGCCCCATCAGGCATTGGGATTTCAATCCAGAATCCCAATGGGCAGCGGAGACCGTGAGGACTGTGGAATAGCTACTCATAATTCAATGCTCCGGAAGTCGATACGAGACTTGGTACTGTGGACGCAGTCCGCCGACTTAATGCACTTAGAGCATTTTGTGTGGGAGCACATACAATCGACTGAATAAAAATGATTTCTAAAGAACAGACTTCTATAAATTTACCTAATTTCGCAGTGTAGACATACCATAGTGTCCAAGAGGGGGAGCTCAGCTAGATCTGTGACAGTGGCATTGATTATGTCTCATGTGGCTTGGATCCTTGGTATCTGAGGCCAGGTCTACACTGCGACTTTAAATCGGTTTAATGGCTGATATACCGATTTAACGCTGTATCCGTTCACACGACGTCGTCCTTAATATCGAGTTAACCGCCTCCTTAAATCGATTTCGGAACTCCTCCCAAACGAGAGGAGTAGCGCTAAAATCGATAGTGATAACTCGGATTAGGGTTCGTGTGGACGGAAATCGACGTTATTGGCCTCCGGG